>NW_010240730.1:0-17931 GCF_000690775.1 Eurypyga helias | reverse complement strand
CCCCCCTGCTACCAAAACACGCCACACAAACCCAATACAATTGTTTTTTGCGTTCTTGAGTAACGCCGCCTTTAATTCTTGCTGAAGAGCAGGCATGCCCAACACTGCCTCTCCTCACTCTCCCAGAGCTGTGTCCTTGAGCTACACTCCTCATTGTCTTTTGCTAAATATGCAGTCATCAGTGGAAGTAATCAAAGAGAAATGGTATGCAAAATCATCCAGAAACTGATTTTTGCCTGCAAAAGCTGTCTGACAGAAGGTATTGGGTATTAAATAGTGTTTTATTTAGACATAACTGCAGTGCTAAAGATTAGATTCAGGAAATACTTGACTTGCAAAGATAAATGTGACAAAAATTTGGGTAGGGTTTCTATTGCATACAATTATTTTTCTGTGTTTACTTTTTATTTTTCATTTAATCTGTGAGTTTTAAATATACATATAAAGGGTTGCTTGCAAAGAGATACTAAGTCTGTTTTTCTCAATGGTATCAGAACATTATAATGCTTGGTTTGTTGTTCTTTTTTGGGTTTTTTTAAAGCACGTTTGCGAGGTGTCCATGATGGACTGTTCACCGGACAAATCGACGCTGTAGATACTCTTAATGCCACGTACAGGGTGACTTTTGACAGGGCAGGTCTTGGAACACACACGGTCCCAGATTATGAAGTTCTTGTAAGTATTAATGACACATTCTTAAAACACCTGTAATGAAAAAAAAATTAAATTCTTTAAATCTACAATTGTATGCTTTAATCAAAAATTAGAAAATCCAAAATATTACGTCCAGGAGGTATTATTGTAAAGTAGAAATAAGCGTAACAGATGCATGGGAAGTTCCAGGGGAATGAGATTCTACTGTGTATGGTTTTATGGAACAGGATAACCCTCTATGATAAATACATAATGGCTCAGGCTGGAATAATTTAACAGACATATTACTGTAGGTTATTATAATAGCCTGAGTTTAATATGAAAAAATATAATGAGTAGTGTAAGATCTCAAAGAAAATTCTGCTATGGGTTCCTGGCAGGATTTACAGAAAATTATCAAGAAAACTTGCCCTTTGTAATTTGCCAAAGTTCAGAAAGGCCTGTGGTAGTTGCAAGTAAATATTACGAGTTGCTTGAACCTCGTTTTGAAACTTCTTATGGTAATGAAGCTACTGGTGGGGATGTTGCTTTGACGAAGCAATTGGGATTATTTCCTAGCTCAGTCTTTTGTATCGGTTAATGAGCTCCAGGAATTGGTCCTGCCAAACAGTCAGCCTAGATCACAAGCGTTTCAGAAGTCCGCATGTTCTCCTGTATCTTGTGTAGTGTTGAATCTACTAAGGGCCCATAATTTGTCTAGTCTCTGTCATGATCTGAGATTGGAGCCTCTGTGAAACTCCTGTTCAGACATGATTTGTCTGCAATTGGCCAACAGAATTTTTGAAATATCCTTGCAAGTTTTGTTTGATGCGATGCCGTAACACACTGAAAACTCCAGCAATGGAATATGATTTTGAAGCTCTGCTAGCCCAAAAGCAAAACGTGATTCAAAACGTTGTTGGGTTGGGGCGTGGTTGGGCATGGCTAGTCCAGATTCCAGAAATTCTGTATTCCAAAGGGTGTGTAAAATTAATCTGACAGCTGAAGTATATCCTTCCTTTTCCTGTCTTACAGAGTAACGAACCTCATGAAACCATGCCAATCGCTGCCTTTGGACAGAAACAACGGCCTTCAAGGTTCTTCGTGACCCCGCCCCGATTGCATTATACACCTTCGCTCCAGTCTCCAATTACAGTACGTTACTTTTTTTCATGTAACATTAATGATTGAAATATTTTCTGATACGTAGTGAAGCTCTTACCTTAAACAGGATTTGAGATTAATTCTCTGAGATTATTCAGCAAGATAACAATTTTAGCAAATCTCTCTAAAAATAAGATGTCAAATTACATGTTCTTTCTTGTATAGGACAATGACCCTTTATTGGGACAATCTTCATGGAAAAACAAAATTTCAGGCACAGATAGTGAAACACTAGGAGGCTTTCCGGTAGAATTCCTCATTCAAGTGGTAAGTGTTAACTGCAACTCTTAATTTTGTTGTGTGTTGTCCTTTTTGTGGTTATTCTGCTAATTCTTCTGCAGTTAAATGACCTTCTGTGGATTTTGGTGATGTCCAAATTAACTTTAGAAAAGATGTTAATATTTGGTTTTATTCCCAATGTGCCTTCTTAATTTTCTCACTTGTTCATAAGCGCTGAGACATACTACTCCTCAGACCACAGGAGGGGCTCAGACCACAGGAGGGGCTAATGTCTCCACAGGCGTGTCTTATTTTACCCAGCTCTACCACTTGGTCTAAAAAAAGATACTGTTTCTGCTTGCAAACTTTGTGTTGCATTAAGGCTTGTTTTATTTAACGTATACTTGCATTATACAAAGAACATTTGCCTACGTGCATTATCATATATTGTATAATATTGTATTTTATGTTCTGTAATGGCCTACCCTCTTGGAGAAGACAAGCAGCACTCTTTTCCCTGAAAGCAAACATTCATGGTATAGATAAGAAAACGTAGTTTTTGTCTTCATCTTTATGAAATAATTCCTCAGTGATTTTTGTACATCAGTTCAGAAGAGCATGGACGAGTGATGTTAGGAAGCTGGGATTCATTGAATATCAAAACTCATCAGAGCAAGTTACTCTTTGGGATGATGGAACAATGTAATTGCCCATGTCTTAGTTTAAGATCTGTGACGGAATTCTTTAACAATGAAGGCTGCTTTGAACATGCTAACAGAGATTGGAATGTCTTTGCTTAAAATACTAAGAACTGAGAAATCATATCAACGCCTCTCAAAGTGTATGTAACTGGTCAGAAGAATCAAGTTGTGTCTAGTTCACAGGAAACACCAATATTTTGGCCATTCAACATGATGAATTTTATTTGACAGAATTATCTATTCAGGTTTTTTAGGGAAAACTTATTGTATGAAGCTAATTTTGAAAAAGGTGGCTTGGCATCGAGCTTAGCTAAGAAAGTTTACAAGAGATGTAGTTGCTGTAAGATGAATTTAAAAATTGAAATACACAAAAGATGCGGTCTTTGTTTATGCTGCTAAACTGTGCCTGCAGCTGTCCTCCAGCTTGAGTCATTGGGTAGGACCAATCAAACTGGGTGGCTGAGGTGTATGGAGCTTCACAACTGTTTACTGCACCAAGGTGGTCGGTTTATGATATGCATTCTGTAATTTAACTCTCAAAATGTGTGATTTCCCAGTCATATTTGGCAGTATTTCATTACTCGCTGTAAGGAAATCTGAGCTTTAAAAGTATAGGCCTCTTGCTTGGATTACAAATGGTGGCATTTTGCAAAGATACCACATTAACAGGCTTTTTTGCTTGAAGATTGTCAAAGGATCTTGAACAAAATCAAGACAGATTTTTGGCATCTGTTTATGTGAGTAACTTAATACTTTGTCCAGGTTTTTAATAAAAAGCCACAAGGCTTAAGAAAACGTTTATTGAAGGACCGTGCATTATTTTTAAGCCGAGCATTTTAAGCATCCACTTTTTTATTAGAAGTTTCAGGATGGTGCTAAATCTGGTGTTGTGAAATACATGAGACTGGTGAATGCGATTGTTGACTGAACTGCGTTCACCAGTCCAGATGTATTTTTAGGTTAAAGGGGACTGTTAAAGGTGTTCTAGCCTGTCTTATACGCTGGTACAGTAAAAAGGTCAAAGCTAATTTAATGTTGATTCAGGAAATAAATTATTAGAAAATGTTTGAGTCAAAGAAAACTTTCTGGAGAATTATTGCCAGGCAATTATTTATGATACCATGAGTAACCAATTTCATGGAAAAACTTTATTTTGTACAAAACAGAAAAAATGCAGCACACCTGGAATAAGGTTGCAACCCAGCCCATTAGTTCTCTTTTATAGGGGTTCTGAAATTAATTTGGAACAAAAGGAGGTGTAGCCTAAATCACGTGCAGACGCTGACAAATGAATGTTAGGGATATTCTCTTTACATATAACTTGGAGTTGTAAGCAAACACCGGGTCTTGTAACAGCTATTTTAATTGTAGTTCTACAGTGGTGAGTCTTAATCTTTCTAAATCTGTATGTTAATTTCTCTGTGTTTACATTTTGGCATCAGAGACTGTTATTCGGTCTTGGGTTTACTGTGGACAAACATGTGTGTTAGGAAAAGAATGGCTCAAAAATTAATATAGTGATATTAAGGATAAAGTTAACCATAAACAAGCAATCATTTTTTTAAAAATAAGTGTCTCCTGCTTGCCTGCAGTATGTAATGTATCCTTAAATACGTTACAGACTATACTGCAGGTCAAAATCGATAGATTACATTCTAGTCCGTATCAAAGTTTGGAAGGTGTGTTTCCAAGCACTCAGCTACAGCGCTTTTTTTTTTTCCCCCCCCTTTTGTTTTTTTCCTCACCCCTTCCTGCTTGGTTTGGTTTGGGAAAACCCGAGCCTGGGAGGGAGCCAGGCTGGGAGGCAAGAGGCTGTTGGCAAGGTTGCTGCATCCTCCAGTAGAGGGGGCGTCTGAATGCAACGCGGTCAGGGAAGGGAATGGCTGTCTTCCTGGTCCCTGCGGGAAAAGCTGTGATCTTCGCAGATGCAGGAGGAACAAAGTCTAAAAATGGATTTTTGACAATTGTGTGTTCATGAAAAGTTTGAAAATACTTACAGTTATTGCCCACTTTACTTTGAAGTGCTTGTGTTCTTGTACAGGTTCCTTTGACTAAAAATCTCAAAGATTTCCACTAAAAATGAAATCTAAACATACTGGTTGGGTGGTTCTGTCATCTCTTTTAACGTGGAAAAGCACTGTACTAAAATCTCATTTCGAGTTTAATGAGAACTATGAACTGTAACAGTACACAGGATGAGTTATGCTGAAAATAGAGCTGTTAAACAAGTATTTCTCAAGGAAAATAGAGCTGAGCTGAAGTACTGACTGGTGAGACTGGCAAACACAGTGTAAGTCTATTCAATAAAGCGTACCAACGAGAGAAGGTTGGTACACATCATAGATACAGTGAAAGGTCAGCATTGCTTGTAGAGAGAGTCAGATTATCTTGTTCACTGGAGCGTATCTGGGGAATAGGGTGAATATGATATAAAATCCAAGCTCGTGACCTGCAGAACGAGGGCCCTGCATCCTCGAGTATGTCTGGACATCAGCGTAGAAGTTAAGCACCAGATACCTTGAACGTTTTGGGGACAAAAAATCTATGTTGCATTAAGTTGGGGACTCATCATCTTCATCAAGGCGGAGGGTTCCGACGCATCGGGCAGTTGCTGAATGGTGATGACAGCAGAGCTTGACGAGTAACTTTCTGGCAGCAGTGGGAGATGGTGTACAATGCTTTCCTTCCTCCCAGGTGGTTTTTTGCCAATGTCAGCACTTGTGTGATGTGTTAGAAACTACGTCAGAGAGAGAATCCAGCTGATGAGTAACAACTTTAAAACTTTTTTCCTTGCCTTTTCTGATTTTATTGTCATTATTGCTTGGGTTCTTCGTGTACCTGCAAAAACGCAAGTGCTGGCTCAGCGTGGGGACAGCACAAGGACAGAAATGAGCAGCTAGAATTGGAAGAGCGATATGCAGTATTGCCTCTGTGCATCTGACCGTGGCTTGCCATCTGTTCGTAACGTGCATCTGGCAAAGCATTTGTGGTAGGAAGAGAAGTATTGACGCCGCTTTACAGGTCTGTCATTTGGAATACTGGTTACAGGCTTCCTGTTGCTGACATTCAGGGAGGATGACAGTGAATGGAAAAAAGATGCTGCTAGGGCCACAAGAGTTTAGGAGCTCAAGAGCCTTTTATGGGAGGGAGAGGAGACTGGAAAGGCTTGTGTGGCGATTAATCTAGTGAAAGAACGGTGGAGAAGAAACGCTTCATTGCCAGGGATAAATACAAGGAGGGGAGAGCCTATTTAGCTGAAAAACAGTATTTGCAGAAGAAATTGCTATGAAGTGAACAAGGATTCATTTAACAAGGAATTCCAAGAAGATTCATAATTAGCTGAAGGAGGTCCTGGAACAATTTCCCATCAGGACTTGAGCAGGTGAGAAACCTGGCTGCTTTAAGACTGAGCTTGAAAATCAATAGAGGAGATTATATATAAGCAGATGTATGTTGAACTCGGAGTTCCTATTTCTCCCAGTCCCATGTTGCACTACTAGGATGCAGTTTAACCCCTTTGCAGTTTATAAAAACTGGAATCCTGGCTCTGTTTACAGCAGTAATAAAATGGTTGCTGGTTGTAGCGGAGCTGGGGTTTCTCTAAGGGCCCTGGGGAGCATGAATAGTTTTAGGAGCGATGTGTGTGTTGAGAGCACTCCCAGTGCTTTCCACTTGAGCCTGCGAGGTCCCAAGGGCAGCAGAAACAGGGTATTCCCATTACGAAAGAAGGAGATGGAAAAGCCCGGAGTTGTTCCATATAAAATAGATCCAGTCTTTATACCAGGTTTAACACAGGAGTGCACACAAAGGGCAGGTGCTCGGTTGAGGGCACAGCTGAGAACTGTGTGAAAAAAGGTATGGTAAGGTGAGAGATATTAATTGCATAGTACGTGATGATAATGCCCTTCACTTCCCTTCAGGCTGCAAAAAAAAAGAAGATTCTTGATTCTTCAGCCTCTAGCTGGCCATAAATTGTATTAGTCTTCCTACAGGGAATTTCAGCTGATGGATTTTAGCATCCTCCAATCTAGGGCACTTGAAAATGCTCTAAAAATCTCTGGAAAATCCATCATTTAATTGTAATTAATTGTTATTTCTGCATCTTAACTCGATGAACAACTGAGAAATGTATGGTAAAATGATGATAGAAACACACATTTTATTATCTTATATTTCTATGGCATTTCAAAACTGCTTAAGGACCTATTCATTCTAAAAATAGTTCCTTTGTTTTAGACCAGGTTATCGAAAATCCTTATGATCAAGAAGGAACACATCAAACAATTGAGAGAGATGAATACAGAAGCAGAAAAGCTGGTGAGAATGTTCTCTTTTCAGTTCTTAAAACAGGATATGATTTAACAGCTAATGCCGGTAGTTACAATTAAAACTAGAGTCTAGATAAAATCTGTATTTTATCACTTTCTGTAATGTGAATTTTTTTTATTATTTGTGTAAAGCAAAGTCAGAGAGGTCAGTTGTTTGAAACAGGATTCTCCTTTGAAAGCATTATGCTTTGGAAACTCATTCATGTTAACATCGGAATAGCCTATGGCAGTTCACACACAAAGTAAGGAAATGCCATGTACTTTGAGAATCTTGGGTCCGAGTTTGGATGGTAAGACATTCATAAAATTTTTATTTTACGGGTGGTAGGCACTTATTTATTCAGCTTTCTGGCTGAAACAATAACTTGGTTCAGAGATTTTCTATATAAAGCTCTGGGCGCCCTTGACCGGCATTTAAAATTACAGTACCAAAGCAGCTCCAGCATTAATTAGCAGCAGAATAGTTTTTCTCGCTCGGATTTATCTAATCATCAGTCAGTAAATCAAAATGATAGGAATGCCTCCTCTACCACCCATGGCTATCCATCAGCTTGAGAGTGGAAAGCTGTCAGTCTCAACCTTCTGCTAGCATCCATTCAGTTGTCTCTGCAGCATACAGACAGAAGGGTAAAGGATTGTAGACGAGTCCCTTATATTTCTTGAAACTAAAAATGCTCTTTTTTTTTAAAACATAAGGTATTTGAATGTTGAAGGATTTGATTTATTATGGTACCATTTCTCTCTTTGTCCCTTCAGAGATCATGTGCGTGTTCTGTTACTCTGCTTCCTACTGCCCCATCCCTATGTCGCTTAACTTTTTGTGCGGTGTTGCTGCTCTTCAAAACCTTGTATCACTTCAGTTACTATGATTTTTTCCTGTGCATCAAATGTTTTGTCTTTTACTTTCACATATTAATAATTAAAATAGATGCAAAAAGAAGCAAGATTAAAACATACTACTGCCAGCTGTAACTGTGATACAGAAAAATCACCAACTCCTCTTAAACTAAAAACCTTTTCGTTTTTACTGCAATATTAGTACTTTTGCATAGATAAGGAAATCCATAGGGATTGCAGTAGCCTTCCTCTGGCAGGAATCCAGATATTAATATGTCACTCAGATATATTAAAGTGTCACTCAGCTACTAAGTCATAAATTGTGTTGTGGAATAAGAATATCAAGGAAAATAACAAAAAAGCAACAGGGAAGAAAGGGATCTAGAAATAAACATTAAATTTGGTATTTTTTTAATCTCTGTTGTCGCCTAGATAAGGACTTGAGATACTTTTGAAATTCTTCCCATGCACTGTTTCCTTTGTAAACCAGCGATCATAAAGCAACCTCCGGTACTATTCAAGGCTGTCCTGATAAAAATAGAGGGTGTGACACCTTTCTATTGGGCCATATTCTTAGCCTGTCTTCTAATCTTCTTTGTCCCTGGGCATTCCCATCTACGTTTGTGCTGCTGAGTGGCTGTTGTTTCTCCTTTAAAATGTATTTTCTTTGAACAAAAATCTTTTTCTGGCACCAATTCACTTGAACATCAGTAACATCCCTGAACGTGAATAAAATAGAATCCTTTGAGGTCATTCAGGTATCGCTTAATTGCCAGACTATGATAGCAATTCATACAATTGTGATTTGATAATTGTTAGACCACTATTAAAAGTAACAGCACTGTTTGGTTTAAAACAATCCTTTTGTGGAGGCTTTTTCTTTTTTTAATTACTTGTTCCAATATAGGAACAGGCCAAGATCAGAACTGTGCTGAATGTAGTCCGTTGTTATCTGGCAAGCTTGAGGCAGGGGGATGCCTTCAGAGGAGCCATTTAAACATACAACTGCACATTTGCTATTTCCTTTTTCTCAAAGGACAGCTTATTAATAGTAAAGCATCTTGACATCACTATTAGTCTTGGTTACAGGCTATAAATAAGTTATCGTGTAGATATACCAGTAAATGCTTATCTGCTACCCGTTTGGATAAACAAATCTCAATATAAAGGATGGCTAGCTCATTTTTTCACTTGGCCTGCGATAAAGACAAGGTAGAGGTGATGCTGGTCATGCCAGAGAAGCATGTCGATGCCGAGTGACAGAGATGTTTTCTGTTTCCATCTACGAAGGCATCCATCTTTGTCTGCCACTTCAGCTGTTCACCGGTGTTTCCCGATCCCGGCTTGCTCCTGCATCAGGAATAGTGCTGGTGCTCAGAAATATTTCTTGCATCATCACTGACATAGAATGACCTTAGCCTTTCCTCTCGGATGGGGAATTCACAACTGCCTGCGGCTTTCGCAGCTAGCCGGGAGCAGCCCAGGCTGCTCTGGAGGCGCTGGCCACTGGAGGAGCTCTGAGAGGCACGGCTGGTTACTTAACGTGCACAGCCCCAGGAACTATGTCAAATATATGCTGGTGTGTCCTTTGCTTTTGAGTGAATTTTGAAGCTGTGGTGTTAGTTAAAAGCCCTGTTAATTTGGTAGTCAGACTTGTAAAGCCCTACAAACATTTTCAGGTGTCATGGAGAACTTAGAACTGAAACCTCTGAACTGATAACCGAAACCTCGGTTTTGCTTTTTTTTTTTTTTTTTTAACCTGGATCCTCCTAATGAAGGCTCTGGACTTTGCAATTGGCTTCATCTTTTGGTTTAAAACCTATGGCTACAGGTTTGATTGCATGAGGTACCTGTATGGGGCTGAGAAGCAGTGGAAATACATCTTGCTTACCTTGCAAGAGGCCATTTGTGGAGGAAACTTTACAATCTATTTTATGTTTTGTTTCAATTTCATAAACATCACCCAAACAGTGTTGAGACACCTTCTGGAAACAGTGTAAGAAAAAAGTACTGTATTCTAGTGTTTATATTTAGTAGAAAACTGTGCTAACCCTAAATACTTACATTACCAAACATAAACTCTGCAGCAAACTTCCCTCTTTGGCAGAGAGAGCTATTGGTTACAGCAGAAGGAGCGTAGCACCTTCTGCAGCAGAGGTGGCCATGGCCGTGCTGGCCTCCTGTACTGTTCTCCTGCTGACAGGATAGTGTGCTGGTCGTGCAGGGGAGAGAAGCCATACCCAGCTACTGCAGAAACAAGCAGGTCAGATCACAGTCGTTGCAGGTCGTTATAGCACTTCATGAAGGGAATAAAAGCGTGGTACCTACCACGCAGTTGTCACTTGGAGTTTGAAATAGCAATACTAGGTTTTAATATGTTGATTGTTGACATTTTTCTATTTAAACACTGGGATTTCAAATATTTCAGTACTGTTTTCAAGAGAAAATTCCTTTTGATGACTTCAGAGGATATATGGTACAGTATTGCCTGTAGGTTTAAATAGGTTTAAATTGAATGTGGGGAGGTTTAGACTAGATATCGGGAAGAAATTCTTCCCGGAGAGGGTGGTGAGGCACTGGAACAGGTTGCCCAGAGAAGCTGTGGATGCCCCATCCCTGGAAGTGTTCCAGGCCAGGCTGGATGAGGCTTTGAGCAACCTGATCTGGTGGAAGGTGTCCCTGCCCATGGCAGGGGGGGTGGCACTAGATGATCTTTAAGGTCCCTTCCAACCCAAACCATTGTGTGATTCTGTGATTGCCTTGCCTTTAATATGCTTTGTCTTTTCCACAGAAATCCTATTCTATGCCAATCAGCATTGAGTTTCAGAGGAGATACGCAACCATTGTTCTAGATCTAGAACAACTAAACAAAGATTTAAATAAAGTTTTGCATAAAGTTCAACAGTATTGTTACGAGGTAAGATTTTGTGGGAATCTGTATCTACTTGTTGGGTTTGCTTAACCTAAGTCCAAATCCAATAGAATTTCCTGGGAATAGGGCATAGGTGGGGCAGGGGGCACTTTGAAATGAAACTTCTCTTCCTCTCTCCCTGTCTGCCCATTTCTTTTATCAGAATGCAGACACTTTTGCTGATGCCAGTAGTCAGTTTTGAAAGAGAAGTGCATGTACATAAAGAAAAAACACTGTGTGCTATGTACCTGTGAACTCCCTTTGAAGTAATTTGTCATCTCACACGTACACTAAATGCAAAGGAGATCTTCATTCTTCATTCCTCTTTATTTTGTCCATGCAGCTTGCTCCTGACCAAGGCCTTCAGCCTGCAGACCAACCCACAGATCTGAGGCGTAGATGTGAAGAGGAGGCTCAGGAGATCGTCAGGCAAGCAAATTCCTCAACCACAGGACAGCTTTGTGTTGAAAGTGAAAATTTAACTGATCTTATCTCCAGACTTACAGCAATATTACTGCAGATTAAGGTAAAATGTTAGGGGAAGGGGGGGGGAACCAAACAGTTTCTCTCATAAAATACATAGTATTGAGGTTCCGTCAGTTTCTTTGTGCCGAACTGTGAGAACGCATTTTGTTTTCTTCTCCTACAGTGTCTGGCAGAAGGAGGTGACCTGAATTCCTTTGAATTTAAATCCCTAACAGATTCATTAAATGACATTAAGAATTCAATAGACTCCTCAAATATCAGGTATTACTTTTTGAATATTTAATTCTTAATTACACATTTTGTGCCAGCAAGCAATTCTTCCTGTATTTTAGAGGTGAACACTGATTATAATTAAGGGTTTTAATCTGGCAACTTTTACTTATAGGAATGGTCCCATTTAAAAAGGAGCTGCTTAAAGGGAGTGTGAAATTAGCAGTTTTCTGTTTGAACCTAGCAGTGAAGTAACCTGATTAAAAAAAAACTAAATAAAAAAGTGAAACAAAAGTGCTAAAATGATGCAGCAACAACTAGACTTTCTTGCTCTCCAGTCATTTATGACACCTAATAAGTTCTGAAGGTTTTCAGAATTTGAAATCCCACCTAGACCAGCTGGTCACATGTGGTGTTCCCCAGGCCTCAGTACTGGGGCCAGTTACCTGTGACTGGACAAGGGGATCGAGTGCACCCTCAGTAAGTTTGTGGACGACACCAAGTTGGGTGGGAGTGTTGACCTGCTTGAGGGCAGGAAGGCTCTTCAGAGGGATCTGGACAGGTTGGATCGGTGGGCCCAGGCCAACTGTGTGAGGTTCAACAAGGCCAAGTGCCGGGTCCTGCACTTGGGTCACAACAACCCCCTGCAACGCTACAGGCTTGGGGACAAGGGGCTGGAAAGCTGCCTGGGGGAAAAGGACCTGGGGGTGCTGGTCGACAGCCGGATGGATGTGAGCCAGCAGTGTGCCCAGGTGGCCAAGGGAGCCAACGCCATCCTGGCCTGCATCAGGAACAGGGTGGCCAGCAGGACCAGGGCAGGGATTGTCCCTCTGTGCTGGGCACTGGTGAGGCTGCACCTTGAATCCTGGGGTCAGTTTTGGGCCCCTCACCCCAAGAAAGACACTGAGGGGCTGGAGTGTGCCCAGAGAAGGGAACGGAGCTGGGGAAGGGTCTGGAGTACAAGTCCTGTGAGGAGGGGCTGAGGGAGCTGGGGGTGTTCAGCCTGGAGCAGAGGAGGCTCAGGGGAGACCTGATCGCTCTCTACAGCTACCTGAAAGGAGGGTTCAGAGAGGTGGGGGGGTTGGTCTCTTGTGACAAGTGATAGTCCAAGAAGAAATGGCCTCAAGTTGTGCCAGGGGAGGTTTAGATTGGATATTAGGAAAAATTTCTTACTTGAAGCTGCCCAGGGAGGTGGTGGAGTCACCACCCCTGGGGGTACTGAAGAGACGTGTAGGGGACTTAGACGTGTAGGTGCTTAGGGACACAGTTCAGTGGTGGACTTGGCAGTGCTGGGTTAACGGTTGAAAGTGGTGATCTTAATGGTCTTTTCCAACCTAAATGATTCCATGATTCTAAATGTAGTATGAGCTCTTTAAACCACAGCACAGTACAATGTCAGTGTTCTTTTTGCATAGTTATTCAACCCCTTCTCTGTAAATATCAAAAGCTGGCATATGAGACAATTGTAACTTCTGACCAGCTTCCACTGGCAATATTTTAAACCAAGAAACAGCAGAACAGCCGTATTGTGCCAGATCAAAGGCCCATCTACTCTGGATGGGCCATTTTTTCAACAGTTGTCACAAGCAGGTGCCTGAGAAAGCATTATAAATGTAGCAAGAATGGGGTGATAATTGTCAGGAGTACGCTGCATCCTCCAGCAATTTGTGACCGGGATGGGTTTTTTTATAATTATAATGCTGCAAAATTAAATTTAAATTTTCTAAACTATGTAAACTTAAAGACCACTTGTATTGCTACCTAATAATGGGAGGCTGCACACATTTAGGTTTTTTTCAAAGATGATAGGATGGCCTTTGAATTTAAAAATAATTATTGAGAAATGCTGGTTTATAGGATTTTTCATTAGTAAACCCAAAAATAAACCCCAAACATTAGTGAAACTTCTGTACAAGGAACACTGCAAATTGCACACTGGAGTGGATTCAGCTAGAGGCTGTACACCATGAAGAAGGTGATGATCTTTGCGTTTCACTGTACTTATTTTGGGGCATTTTAGCGTCTCTTCATAATACTTTTATTTCGTTAACTCTGGTCACGTCAAAGCCTTCTTTCATGTGCCCGAGTCCATAACTCTTCACGCAGCTGTTTGTGCAAATGCTGTTTTCACACATTTCTATTCGCCTTGTGTGATGCACGTACCGATTCATCTGAATTTTTAGACTGGCTGTGTTCGTACCTTGACTTTCACTGTAGAAATATTCAGGCACAACTCTTAAATATGGGGGTTTTAACACTTCTTTTTTCTTCTTCTTTTCTTCCTGCAGTTGTTTTCAGAATAACGTTGAGATCCACGTTGCACACATTCAGAGTGGGCTGAGCCAGATGGGAAATTTACACGCTTTTGCAGCCAATAACACCAACAGAGACTGAAAATGTTCTTTCCGGTGTGCAGCAAGGAGTTCGGGGAAAATCCTCTTCCTTTACATAGGCTTCACCAAATATCCTAACTGCCAGAAAATAAGGGAAAAGAAAAAACCTCTTAAAGGACCCTTTTCGATACATTATATCTGCTTCTTAAGAAAACCAGCATTACTGGCCCGCGACACATTAGATTTCTCCATTTGTTACTCACATACGGTAGTTTTGCTAACTGGTAATCTCTTAGTAATTGCATTTATTATAACAAACTTGAAAACAGGCTTTCGTATAATCGGAACTCAGTTTTTCAAAGTTCAGACGAATTCCGCGCACCTCTTGCTGCTGGCTCTCCTGGTACATTAGAAGTGAGAAGAGGAAATGGCTCACATCAGTAGCCACACGGCAGGTCTTTGTTGTGTAAAGCTACGCTTCGGCGTAGGAATCGAGTTGCCCTTTCGGCCTCCTCCAGGTAGCGCGGGGGGCTCGGGTGTCCCCGATCTAAAGCAGCAGCAGCAGGATACGGACGGCAGAGAGAAGCTGTAAGCACGTGAGGATGCTGGGCAGGTCTGTCGATCAGTCAGCGTCTCGTTTTAACTTATCGTAACTTATAGAAAGAGTCTGATGAAGGAATAGAAAATCCTAACTGGTGACTTTCCAGTAAGAGATTGGTTACAGCTTTTTCCCTTCGCACGGGGCAAAAGAAGCGCTTTAGTTGGTATTTTATATAAATGACTGATTAAACTTACTGTTTTTCCAATTTTTTTGTTTGTTTTGCACAACTTTTAAATGAGATTACTGGTTATCCAACAATACCCAGCCTATATAAATATGAAGATTTTTTTTAATCGCTGAAGATAACCGGTGAGGTAAACTGCAAAAACAAAGTGACCACCTGCCTATGAGTACCTTTGGGAATGTTAATCCTGTAAAAAGTGTGTATTGGTTTGTTTAAATAGTCTTGTAAAGCTTCTGTGTAATGTTTCCAGATAAGGGATTTTCAGAGATAGCTGTAGAGATGGTTTTGATTCGTTTAGATGCCTCATTAAATGAGGTCTTTTGTATGTTAATGTATAAAGGATATGTAAACAGGATTATTTTCAATTTTAAAATTTTTGTATAGTTTAAAGATGCTTCTGTATTCTGTGTTGGTATTGTGCCACTGCAAAACTGTAGTGCAGAGTTTCTATTTAGCTAAACTTGTTCTGTTAATTAAGAGAAATGCATAAATCTTTTATTCTCAGCGCAGTTTGTAACTGAATAAATTGGCCTATGAGAGTTGATATATTTCACAAAAACACAAACTTTTTTGCAGACGGTCTGGGGTCGGTTTTTTTTCCAGACAAGTTAATCTAATTGCTGAAAATCAGATGTTAAGAGGACAAGGTGAGTAGCCATTTTAAAAGGTATTTAGGACATTTATAGGGGCTATCACAAAGAAAGCACTAATTTTGCCGAGTTACCCACAGAAATTACCTCCCGTGACCCAACAGAACATGGTAGCAGTCCCCGTGATCGCTTTTGGAACTACGTTAACCCGTTGCTTCGTGGTGCTGCCGTCTCTTTGGGAAAGAAGACGGGAAGGTGCCGAAGTCTGACTTCAGGCACGTCGGTTTGGTCACCTACTGCTAACTCGGGCAGAAGGAAGCGTCCCCTCGCACCCCTGTCCTTGTCATCCCATATGACCCAACAGAACATGGTAGCAGTCCCCGTGATCGCTTTTGGAACTACGTTAACCCGTTGCTTCGTGGTGCTGCCGTCTCTTTGGGAAAGAAGACGGGAAGGTGCCGAAGTCTGACTTCAGGCACGTCGGTTTGGTCACCTACTGCTAACTCGGGCAGAAGGAAGCGTCCCCTCGCACCCCTGTCCTTGTCATCCCATAAACCCGCCAATGTGCCGGCTCCCAAAAACCCCGCCACTGTGCCGGCTCGGGGAGATGCGCTGCTGAAGAACACTTCCCCCTTTCTGTCCAGCCGTCTGCCAGCGTGGCAGCCCGAACCGGCTCACGGCCCGGGACAATGGGCGCCGGTGCTGGCGCAGGGAAACGGCAGGGACTGCCTCCTCCGGCAGCAGCTCGCTGGCTTCCGGTGCGAACCTCCGCGAGCCCTCACCGCTCCGCTGGGACTCCGCGTGTATGAGCTGGCGTATGCACGGGTGCTGCTGTGGGGGAGACTTCGGCACGGAACGCCAGGCAGCCACGGGGCTAGCGCTGCCCTGCTGACAGCCAGCACCCCGACCCGCGGGAGGGAGAAGCTGCAGACACTGGTCGACGCCGCTACTGAGAACGGCATTCAGCAGAGAGATTTGGGAACCTGCTTTCCAGGACAAACTCGTTTCTTCCTGGACGGAGAACACATTGGAACAACCACCACGCCCCAATCTCTGATTCCGTAGGTATGGTGTTTGTACGTGTGGATTCTTAAATGTGCTCGTTCCAACCTGTTTTGGGTCAAAGCGGGTTTTTTAATCGTTTTGGGGTAATGTAACGTAATGGGAGGATAGGTAATTTGTGGTAAGTGTCCCTGTACTTTCACTTATCGTTTGGCTAACGCACACAGGCAGCCCCTTCTCCAAGGGGCTGCACATCCCCCCCATTACCCATGGGTCAGGGTTAACACTGTTGAGATTCGGTGAAAGACAGTAACAAATCTGAGTGTGATGGTGCTGAAGTGGCCTAAGCGTAGTGGGAATCCCAAAAACTCACTACATTTACTGTAATGTCAGTCCCTAGAACAGGTTACAGTCGGTAAACCTGCCGGGTTCACCCTGCACCCCCAAGCAAGGATTGTCTCATTTCCTGTCTCCCGTCACTGCCTCTGGGGCCTCCAGCTCCTCAGGCACCCGTGCCCACTTGGGACAGATGGTGTCTGATGCTGGTTGGTTTTTGCTTTATGGTTTTGGTTTGTTTTTTTTTTTCCCAAGGAGAGCTCTCCAGTTTTTTGGAGGGAGAATATGAACCGGCGATCCTGCCGTGCCATTCAGCCTCACAAGCTGACCCAGACCTCGCCAGCACAGGTACGTTCCAGGGTGACACTGAGGGACTTTGCGTAGTGGTAACCGTACTCCGTGGGGCGCAATTCCCGACACAGGGTATTCCGGCCACCGGCGCATGGGGCGCTTCTTCAGTGCTTCCAAACCATCGCAGCGCTGTGGCATTTGGATGCTCTTCCATAACTGCAGTCTGTCGTAGAGCCTTGCTCTACAAGGCTCAGGACAGCTGTGTAGGCAGGAAGAATTAGCCTTATCCTCAAAATACAGAGTAATAATAATCCTGCCTTATCAGACTGACTGAGTCACAGGAGAGGCTTCTGTTACTCATTTCGCTGTTCCCAGCGCTGAGCCGTGAAGCCCGCTACCGATCACGTAAACCGCTTCTGTGTAGTCCCCAGCAATCAATCTCCAAGCTTCAAGCTCACAAAATACTCCTCCTTCTCCGTAGTTTAACCTGGGCTCAAGCGGCAGAGTCGGGGCTTTTGTCTCAGCAAGACAACGATTTGAGCGTTTGGGGTTTCTATCGCTTAGGCCGTAAATCTGCGTTTTGTTTGCAGCTGGGGTGGCTGTTCAGAGCGGATCTAACGCCAGTACTGACAGCGATGGTTTGGGGCAGTTTTTGTGACCTGTCCTTCAGGCCTCTCAGGACTCCTATTCGCACCCCAACCGCAGCCGTGGCTCTCCAGGCCCTGGGAAGAGAAACCTGCAGCTGGGATACCTACCGCCCCTGTTCTCTACCCCACGTCGGCCAAGGTAAGACACCCTCTCCCTGCCCCGGGCACACACACAAGCAGAGAAAAAAAAATGTAAACTTTTATTATTTTTCCTTCCTCTGTTAAAAAATCCCGACAGACCGGCCGATTCTTCTATCTAAGACCAGCCCCCATCCCCAAAACACAGTGGATGTGGTTAGCTTTTCGGCTGACGAAGGTTAAACAGGCGTGCAAAAGACGCTCGCGGAGTTCCTTAAATCCAGTGTCAACAGATGCCATCCGCTGGTGGAACGCGCCGGCGGTTTCTTCCATAAATACGCAGGACCGGTCACCACCGGATAAAGTGCAGCAGTCGGGGC
>NW_010240729.1:7030-10385 GCF_000690775.1 Eurypyga helias | reverse complement strand
GACCAGCACCTCACACCCCACAGCCACATCTCCCAGTATAGCCGGTGCTCCCAGTTCAGACCAGTACTTCCCATGCACATGGGTACACCACTCTCTGTTTCTGGCACCCCCAGTTTATCCATCACCAGCCAGCTCAGCCCAGTGCCCCCAGCACGGCCCAGTACCCCCAGTTCAGCTGCACACCCAGTCTGTGTGTGGGACCCCCGGCCCCCAGCCACAGTGGAGCCCTGGTGCAGGGGCTGCAGGAGGCTTGGGCTGCCCCTTCCCATTGCTTTCCATTGGCCTCTTTGGGCTGTTTTTAGGGATTTTGCCAGTTTGGTCATTACGAGCCCAGAACTTCACTAAAAGCCGGCGGCAAAGGGCCGCGAGGGCCTTTGGAGGATGTCCTGGGCTTGGCGTGTAAATCCTCCTGCGTTTGGTTGCAGTATTCGGATATTGGAAGGCTCTGGGATACCCCCGCTCTGGATGTTGCTCCGCAGCCCCCCGGGGGCCGTGGGGCAGAGGCGGGTGGCTGTAGGGAGATGAGCACACGCAGCACGGGGGTAATCGGCAGGACCACTCTCCCTAAGGCCGGCGATAACAATAAAGGCAGAGAAGGTGTCGCCGAGGGGAGCGACTTGTCTGAGGGTGATTAACGAGCAGTGGTGCTATCACAGCGGAGCATCCCTCCTGCACCACTGCTGGGCAGCCACGTTAAAACTTCCCAGTGCGTCTGCTTCAGAGCATAATTTTATTGTGTTTGATAATAAATTACAGACATATTTGCCATTTCCAGCTCTTGGAGGCAGTGGTTTAGTTAAAGCAAACTGTTACGAGTTGGTAGGAAATTAAAGAATAAATTCAGGACTTGGTTCCACTTTTAAGAGTTCCAAAACCTAATATACCCCAAATTTTTCATAATTAGAGCAGACGTATGTGCCACCTTACCCACGGGAATTCCCTCAGAGGGGGAGGCCGTCCCTGGGCAGGGTGCAGACCTGCGTGGAAAGTTGTTCCTGACCCCACAGCGGTGCCGTTCATCTGGTCACTGGAGTCACAGTCAGGGCTAGCAGAATTTGTAATCCTGCTTCTGTAACGAGCAAACAGGCCTGTTGTCACTTCACTTTTAAAATGAGAAATCTGGCAGGCTGCCTTTGGAACAGGATTGAGAAATACCTACGTTAATCCTAAAAATCACCCCGGGGTCACCTTTTCACTTGTTCATAGCAAGTGCTCATGACCTGCACAAGGGTGGTCATTCTGCTGGGGGTTTATGAACCGTGACTATGAGAAGCAGTGGCAAGAGAGGGGGGCAGGCCTGGGAGGGGGGTTCCTAGGGGAAATTCATCATCGGTCCTGTAACCAGGGGAACACTGGTGATCGTGTTGTGCAAGTCCTTGTGTTCCTTAGGCCAGGACCTCCGTGTCTCACTACCCCATGGGCAGCTGGAGCATTGGGATGGAGAAACTAGGCTGAGAGGTCCATGCAAGGACAGAGACCATCCCTCTCCATCTCACATTGCAGCACATGGCTGAGGACACGTTCCTGAGGAGAGTCTGCAGCCATCCCCAGTGCAGCCCTGATTCTGGGCAAGCAATGAGTTCCTTCTAGCACATAACTGTCATCTTTTGGCTGCTCTGGCTTTTGTGATAGTGCAAGAATAACTCTCAGAAAATAAGTTCAAATACCATAAAGATTTCAGCAATGATGAACTGTCCTGCGCAGGCATCACTCTGATCCCCATGTCTACACAGACCTTAATCCTACAGTCACAGAGGATCAATGTTCAGGTTAAACTGTGGGCAGCAAATTAGGAAGGAGTCCTGATGGTCTCCGCATTATCCCTGGGTCTATCTGGGTCACAATCGCTTCCCTCATGCGTTGATTGAGTGACCTCTGATTAAAAGCACTCTCACTGAGGAGAGCTTGGAGTGCAGCCATGCAGCAGGCGATGGAAGAGGCAGCACTCAGGGGAGGAGACAAAAACATTATATAAGTGTATATTTAACAACAACATACTTATTTTCAAAACAATTTTTCTATGGAAATACTGCAAGTTTCTTAAAATGTGTGTAGCAAGGGATGATGAATACAGCCTCTCTTGATACCTCCATCCATTTAAGCTGTATAAACTGAATACTGCATTTTCCTGTGCCCTGACTGAAGGACTGCTGCCCATGCCATCAGCGGCATTTTTCATGGGAGACTGCTCTGCACTGCATCTCGGTAGCCAGAGTTAGCTGCGGGTTTTCCATGGACATATACGGCATTTATCAAAGGCAGGGTATACAAAGAGCACTCTGATAATATTCCTTATTATGGAGCAATTGTCTTCACTAGGTCTCAAGCGAGTCTCCTCCTCTGTCCTCTCTTAAAGTGAGGTAGTGAGAGATTCAAATTACCCAGCCAGCAGCAGGGTGCAGAGCAGGGAGCTGTGGTACCCAACACAGTCTCAATGAAGTCCCAGGTAAGGTGATTGTCTGCACAGAGGGGATGATAACACTACATCACCGAACCCAGCCAGGCTCACAGGCCAAGGGGCACCAAATGCTTTGTGCCTGCCCTTTGGGACAGCCCAAGGTTCCTCCTGCTTCACCTGACAGAACACAGAGCACAGCACAAAGCAGAAGGGGTGGCTCAGAGCCCTCCTGCAAGTGCCACTGCAGCCACCAGAACACGGGGGACCCCAGGGGTACAGCAGCCACTGCCTGACCCCATCCCTACCACTTCTCTGGCACTGCAACTGCATTCCCACCTGACCTCAGGACGTGGTGGCAGAGCCACAGCTCCAGGCGAGTGCGGTCTGTTTGTAGTGAATGGATCAACTCCTACGGGCTGTAGAGTCTACCCAGAGAGGAGAGACCTGTCCCCATATGAAGAAACGGCCACCATAAGCACAGCACACACGAGACCCGAGCTCCCACCCCAAACCCCAGACCTGCTGGCAGCAAGTTGCCCTGCCCAGCAGCACAGCATAGCTGCACCGCAGCTCCCAGGAGAGGCTCCAAGTTCGGTGCCTGCTCTTGTGTGACATTTCCTGGGGCTGGGTGGTGTGATTGCACCGGCATTGCTACCTTGGTACAGATAACTGTACGCTGGGCATACGCCAAAGCGTGCATGACCCGGATCCCTAGGCGGGCTTTCCTCTCAGCGGGATGACCGTGTCAGAGGAGCAGCCGGCAGCGTTGCTGTCAACGCAGACAGGTCTTGCCAAGGAGTCTGGCTCCTACGTATCAATCTTTTCAGCACAAGGCTACTTGGGCCGGGAACACTATCTGACCTCCCGGAGCGTGCCAGCCAGCTTGGCGTGCACGGCTGCCAGCGCTCAGTGGCGTGTGACTGCTGTAGTTTATCGGGGTGGCAGAGAGATTTACCT
>NW_010240729.1:1542-7003 GCF_000690775.1 Eurypyga helias | reverse complement strand
AGTGACCATCTCCAGTAGGGTATTTCTTTGACACTTTGCCCACTTATCTGTGATTACAGGCTCCTGCTGGCCTTCCCTTTGCTTGTTTGGTCCTTCACCCATCAATCGCGTCCGTGCCCTGAAGCTACAAGCCATCTACCGTGGGACCAAGCTCTCTGGTACGTGTCCAGCACGTAGCGCAGCACACGCCAGCACTGGCTGCAGTGCTGAGGGCTATTTTACAGGAGAAGGGATAATTAACAGTAAGATCACACGGCTGGATATCAAAGACGTGCAGGGTGAGGCACTGAGTGATGAAAAAGAGAAGTCTGACTGGGCTTTCTCACACACACTTGACTTTTTCTAGGACCCCACTCAATTGCAGTAGCTCTCTGTCCCTATATCCACAGGAATCATTACTACAGGTGCTGTTACAAGCGATACCATTTGCAGAGTCCCTAATTCTTTGTGAGAGGCTGGCAAAGTGAAGTCCTGGCAGTGCTGAAGCAAATGGCAAAATCTCCACTGCTTCCCACAAAATTAAGGTCTCGGTCCCCCTCTGAGCCATACTGCACATCTCCCAGTCTGTCCCTAGCACTCCTTAGGAATTATTTTATAGGAAATACGACTCCACGTGGCAGCCACTTATACTGAAAGTGTATGGTATGGCACAGAAAGGCCTGGTCTTGGGTTCACATCTGTGAAGCAAGGCAAAAAAAGCAGGTTTTTCTCCAAGCTCCTTAGTATGCTTGAAGTCCATATGCTCCTCAGCTTAAAGATGTGTCCTAATGCTCCGTCCCTGGAATTTTCCAGCATTACCTCTCTGTTCATGTATCAATATGTGTCCAGACAATGTATTTGGGCCACACAGCCATTACATTAAGAAGCAAGAAACTGATAACGCCAGCAAGCCAGGAGGCCAGTGCGCTGACCCTTGCCGAAATGGTCATTGTTTCACAGGGAGATAAGAGTCTCCCACCTCCATGGGTGGGCCTCTGGAGTGACCAATGAGCATGGACAGGCGCCAAGGTCTGCTCTCCCCTTCCCCTTTATAACCAGGGCTGCCGGGCCGATGAGTCCAAACCTGCTCTAGCGTTCACTGCAAAGAGCCTCAGCCCAAACCCTCCTGCACAATGACGCTGACCCAAGCTGAGAAGGCCACCGTGGTTGCCATCTGGGCAAAGGTGGCTACCCAAGCCGATGCCATTGGGGCAGAATCACTGGAGAGGTAAGTCCCCCAGAACCCTCCTGAAGAGGGTGGCTCCCCTGGCTTTGCTGTTAGGATGCATCTTGTGTAAAACTTGCATGAGTGACAGCACACTGGGACTGGTGGGAGTGGATGGATGACCTCTGCGCTGTTTGGTATGTAATTTTCTGGAATTGTATCAGTGCTACTAAATGCTAATAGATGGCTTCAAAATCTTACAGCAAAACATAGTTCACTAAGCAATTCTAATGGTTTATTTCTCATTATAGCAGTTCAGGAGAATTCATAGGCAGGAGCCCCAGCACGGAATTCAGTCACTCATACTCACTGACCTGGAATAGGGTTATCACTGATCATAAATGAACTTGAGGTGGTTTATTGTGCAAGTGATGCCATTTCTCTTGCAATTCCTAGGCATTAAGAGAATACCTGTCTGCTAAATTCAGTGGACACTCAGGTTTCATTGTTCCAGTTGATAAGTAGCAAACTGTTCGAAAACAAGACAACTGGATCCCCTGCATGAAGTATAGCACAGTAATCCAAAATTCATACAAGTTAAGCAAGCTGGCACAAAAGGATAATAGTCTGGAAATTGTTGAGGAGTTATTATGTTATTCAAAATGGTTTAAATGTTGTTTACAGCTCATTATAAAGTATTGTGATACTCCTTCCAGGACTCTGAGTACCACTCATAGAGACTCTGGTTAATTCAGCTCATATTAGTTTGAAGATCCTGCAAACTGGCTTACAATGTAATATAGGAAATGTAGCGACTATTTGGGGCTATTGTTTATTTTTAAATTAAAAAAAAATACATTGAGTTTAAAATTATTTTTAATATTTAATTCTTCTCCAGTATATACAGATTGGCCCACTGTCTAATCTGCACATACTGCAGAAGAGCTTTAAGAGCAGAAAGACTTTCTTGATGCAAGCTTCAAGATCCTGAAGCTCTGTTCCTAGCACTGAAGGAGTGCACTTCCATGGCTGGCAGGTTTACACTGCACTTGCTCAGAGGTTTTACCCTCCCACGCTTGTCATTTCCACTGCTTAATCCCATTCTCATGTTCTCCAGGCTTTTCTCCAGCTACCCCCAGACGAAAACCTACTTCCCTCACTTCGATCTCAGCCAAGGCTCAGCTCAGCTTCGTGGTCATGGCTCCAAGGTCATGAATGCCATCGGGGAAGCTGTGAAGCACATCGATGACATTAGAGGCGCTTTGGCCAAACTCAGTGAGCTGCATGCTTACATCCTCAGGGTGGACCCAGTGAACTTCAAGGTGAGTAAGCACAGAGGCTGTCAGGGATGAAAACTGCCATAAACACAGATCATTCTGGCTAATGGCAGCTTGGCTACTGCACAGCCTCGTCAACTCATGTCGCTGCTTCTTCCCCACCGCATTGAATCCAATCCCACCTGGGACTGGATCTTTTAATGAAAGATCTGGTCTAGCTCAAGCCAAGAATTACTCAGGGGTCTCCTACATATTAGACAGACTTGAGTGTCTGCCGCCTTTGTTATAATTTATGAACCTCCCTCACAAGTCATGTCACCTGTCTTGAACAGACTAAATCCTAAACATTTCCACTTCGTGCATTTCCCTTTGGGAAGGAAGGAACATTTAGGAAGAGGGAGTGGTATTGAGCAGTGTCTTTTGCCCTATCCCAAAGGCAACTCTGCTTCTTCACTCACAGCATCAGGCAGCAGTGCTCCCTGGGAGCACTGTCAACCCAGAGCATGCTGGGACCAAGGTCCGTTGCAGACCCCTAGACTGATCTCTGTTACTGGTTATGATGGATTTCATCCTGGTTTCCCTTACAGCTGCTTTCCCACTGTATCCTCTGCTCCGTGGCTGCCCGCTATCCTAATGACTTCACCCCAGAAGCTCATGCTGCGTGGGACAAGTTCCTGTCCAGTGTTTCCTCTGTTCTGACAGAGAAGTACAGATAAATGGCCTGCACATCCATGGCACGCCCCAGCTGCCAGGTTCTGGGGTGTTCACCCCTTCCTCTGTAGTCGTCTCAAATCCCCTGTGCAGGGGCTTAGTCATCTGCAAAACTCAATAAATAATTCCAATGTGAGCTATGGTCTCCGTGCTTTCATCTCCATGTGTTCCACCTTACCGTTCAGGCGGGGGTGTTCTCAGACATCCACACAATATGGAGGGGAAAACACTAAGCTGTGTAAGAGCATGAACTAATTCACGTACTAATGAATTAATGTACTAATTCATGTGCTAAGCTGTGTAGATTCAGTGGGAATAACATAACATTGAGCAGAAGCTCAGAAAAGGCTAGAGCCCTGTGACTGCTACCGCTCACCACAGGTACATCAACAAAGATTGTTTCCACACTGTCCAGGAGACAGGTTTTTACCCTGCTAGGATATTGGAGGGACCCAGGCTTGGTGTTTGGCCTATCCAAAACCCATCACAGCCTGTTGTGAATGAAACCTGCATTGTTGTGATGTGCCCAGAGCTATGCCGGGCGTTGTCTTCTCATGCTCCTCTCCATGGAGTATGGACGAGATATCTGAGGTGCTCCATGAACACCCCGGGCTAGACAGGTCTGGTAAAGGGACTGTCCCCTCAGCTTGACATCTCTTGTTATTATATGGGGAACTTTACATGCATTTGAAAATTGGGAATACTGGTGGCCACTAGAGATCAGAGTTGATGGCATCTGGCGGACCACAAATCCCCAGGGTTTCTCTGGAAAGCAGTGATAGGGAAGAGTACAGAACTGATGGCTGTCCTAGGGGGAGCAGGGATCCTCCATACGTACGCGCTGTGATTTAACCTCGGTGGGCAGCTAAGCACTACACAGACCCCCTACTTGCTCCCCTGCCTCAGTGGGATGAGGAGAAGAGGAAATGAATAAAAGCAAGAAAACTTGGGACTCAAGATCAAACAAACAAACAGAAATAATTGTTTAGTAAGTGAAGAATAAGTGGAAGAAGAGGGAAGAAACCAAAACAAAACAGGTGATGCAAAGGCAATCATGCACCACCACCCCTGGGTAAACCGATCCCCAATCAGTTCTGAGCAAAAAAGATGGCTAACCCCCCCTAAAACTCCCTAACCCCCTTCTTTTCCCTTTTATTGCTGGTGCTATATTGTATGAAATACCTCTTTGGTTAGTTGGGGTCATCTGCCCAGTTGTGTTCCATCCCAACATATCGTGCACCCCAGAATCTGTTCCCTGAGGGGCAGAGTGAGAAGCAGAGGCAGCCCTGATGCTGCACAAAGGCTGCTCAGCAAAAGCAAAAAAAAAAATTAAAACACAGCACCATGTGAGTTGCTGTGAAGAAAATTATTTTTCAGGTTAAGTTCACTGCCCATGCCTGTCTCAGAGGAATTCTGACATGAAAAGGTGGGTGCAAAGCCTTAAGCACACTCTGATCAACAACCTGAAACGGCACTGCAAGATGTGGTCCGCATCTCATTTACAGAATTTCAGGACTGTGTTTGGGCAAGGGGGAGAGAGATGGTGCTGAAGCTCCGAAGCCACCAAATTGCTCTAAACATGTCACACTGTACCACAGCAGTTTTTAAAACATTCTATATTTGTGGGTCTTAGGTAACCTGGACATTTAAATGCACAACTTAGATGATAGGTAGGCACCCGGCGTGTCCCAAACCCCCGAGTTGTACTGAAGACTTTGTACAGAGGCCAAGCGAAAGATGTCACCAACCATGAAATGCCCTGAGGAACGTCCCAACAATTACGGAGAGGCAGGAGCACACTCTGGGGTGGGAAGAAGGGAAGAAGCTCAAGCCTAATAAGCATCACAGGATGGACTTTGGGAAGACCATACACCCAAAAAGGAGATTCTTCCCTGCCCAGGGCTGCTGGAGAGATGCTGTTTCCCATGGTAGGTTCCCAGCACAACCCAGAAGAGCTTGTCCATGTCTCCTGCTCAGAGGCTCACGAGCGAATTGGGCAGAGAGGGGCTGGATGGGACAGAGACACCTGTGGGACCCATCCTGACACCAGTGGGGCCAGGGAGGACCCTGGCTTGGCCAGGGGGCGAATGGTGGAACCTGACAGGAGGCTTGAGCACATGCCGCCCGCCAAGGCCAAGGCTGTGGTGCCAGTGGGACATGCCCATGGCTGCTGGTGACCACGGGGCAGCCCAGCCTGGCCCCCAGCTTGACATGGGGCTGATGCAGTGGGGCAAGGTAAGGAAGGGCAGCCAGGCCCCTTCCCAGGGCCTCCTTGGGGCTGGGCCCCCAGGGCAGCCGGGGCCTCCCAAGGCAGTGCTGCAGCCCCTCC
>NW_010240729.1:0-1477 GCF_000690775.1 Eurypyga helias | reverse complement strand
GAGGGTGTCCTGACAGGCACTGCTGCCACCGAGACCTACCCACCACCACCAGCCGACACCATGCTGACCGCCGAGGACAAGAAGTTGATCGCCCAGGCCTGGGAAAAGGTGAAAGCCCATAAGGACGCTGGAGCTGAGTCCCTGGAGAGGTGCGGACTGGGACTGGGGACCCCAAGGGACTGGAGGGCCAGTGGGTGGGACCCCCATGGGGGGGCTGATGGAGGGGGTCCGGCTGAGGGTCAGCAGCAGCAGCACTGACTGTCCTGCTCCGGCAGGATGTTCATGTCCTACCCCCAGACCAAGACCTACTTTCCCCACTTTGATCTGCACGCCGGCTCTGAGCAAGTCCGCAACCATGGCAAGAAGGTGCTGAACGCCCTGGACAGTGCCGTCAAGAACATGGACAACCTCAGCCAATGCCTGTCTGAGCTCAGCAACCTGCACGCCTACAACCTGCGTGTTGACCCTGTCAACTTCAAGGCAGGCCGGGGATGGGGACCGGGGAGCGGGGAGTGGGGAACGGGGAGTGGGCTGGGTGGCCAGGGGCCATAGCGGTGATGCTGAGCCTTGTTTTATCTTGCAGCTGCTGTCCCAGTGTCTCCAAGTGGTGATGGCTGTGCACCTGGGCAAAGACTACACCCCCGAGGTGCACGCTGCCTTCGACAAGTTCCTGTCAGCCGTGGCTGCTGTGCTGGCTGAGAAGTACAGATAAGCCATCACCCGTGCCCTGGTACAATCAATAAAGACACCTTTGCTGCAGCACCATGTGTGTCTCTGCCGTGGCCGGGGGGCTGGGGTGGGCTGGGGTGTCGCAGTGCTCCCATCACAGAGAGGGAGGGAGCTGCCGGTGAGGCCGGCCATGGTACAGGGGGGCAGCACTGGCTGTGGGCCCCCTTGGTGCCCCCCCAGGGCTCTGACTGCTTCCACCTGTCCCCAGCTTGGGATACGGCCGATGCTGGTAGTGGGACACAGCGAATGGAGTTCAGCCTGTTGCCTCTCCGTGCCTGCATCCTTCTGGGCAGCAAGGGAGAAGGTTGCTCTGAGCCAAATGTGGTTCTTGCATCCCCTTGAAGGATTCTCCAGGGGAAATAGGATTAACCCCTCCTGGCTCCATCGATCATCATGGCTGTGTAGGACTTTATTGCTGTGGGAGCTAAGTGCCTGCATGCACTCTGCAGGCAATCAGAGAAGATGATGGAGTTAAAATAATCCATCACAGACCATGAAGCATAAATGCTGCTCTTGAGCTCAATCCCCTTAGCCACAAATCCTGGGTCACTGCCAGGGAAGTGCCCCCAGACCTGGCCCAGCTGTCTGCTCTTCCCCAGGGCACCCTGGCAGCGTGGGGGGAGTGGGGTGGGCAGAGACAGTCTGGCACAGGGCCACTGGTTTCAGGGGTTTGGAGGCTGAATTTAAAAATAATTATTGTCTTTAGATCACAGATGATGGGTTAGAAGATCATAGAATCACAGACTGG
>NW_010240728.1:0-13035 GCF_000690775.1 Eurypyga helias | reverse complement strand
TGGACTCAGCCCACTGATCCAGCCTTCATATAGGCTTATGAAGTCAGACAGTTCTTTAACAGCAGGCTTATCCACTTCCAGTTTGAGGATGGATGTAGTTTGAAACAGAAAGTGACATTCCAAAAATCCACATAAACCTGTTAATTGTGAGAGAAGTATGAAGTGTGAGAAGAGTGCTCCATGTAAAACCATCATGCCACATTTAAAGTCTTGATTTCAGTACTGAAAATTCTATGCACATTCAATTTGAATTATGCAGCTTATTACTTCTGAAAATGTTTGCACTTCTTGATCGATCAGGTCAAGAGTTAGATAAGGCCTTCCATGCCTTACATAAAGCACACCTCAAATGGGAGTGACATTCCAGGAATATTTATGTTTTCAAACCATTCTTCATATTTGAATGACAGCGGAATGAAGCATCCCTTAAAAAAAGAAAGAAAACAGAGAATACTTTTTCATTAAATAAATTAACCTGCTCAGAAATATTGAAGGAACATGTGGAAAGCTATGATGATCATAGGATTTGCAATAATATGTTGTGGGGAGGAAGAACCTACTACTATCCTATTTTGGTAATTTCTCTGACAGGGTACTAGGATCCATTTCATTTCATGATTTCTTCATGCAAACTACATAAATACTTTGTGAAAACTGAGTAATTTCCATAACAGAATTTTGGCAAATTAAATCAAAACAGGTTGCTATGACAGTTCCTACGAATATTTCTCTTTTAGCTTTGTTTTGTATTATAAATATGTCAAGATGAAGCCATTTCTGTCAAAACAGGAATTTTTCCTCTTGGGAAAATTGTCCAGGCATTTTTTCAATGCCCTAATTTTCAGTATTTGTCAAAGTCAGGTCTAACTTTCATCAGCATAATTGTAAACCCATGAGAACATAGCCTTAGTCTCACAAATGAGTAATGTCATTAGATTTAGTACTGTTAGTTTAATTGACTTTGTTTACTGCTCTGTATAACAAGTGACTTAAAAATAAATGACACTTCACATTGCCTAAACCGTTTCTCATGGTTTCTGAAATGGAAGTCAGTGGTATAGATACAAACCATCACCAGAAAATGTTCGTGTTCTGGGTGTTGTTCCAGTAGCACAATACCAAGTGAAATCTAAGTGGATACAGGGAATTGCATCTAGTCCTTTGTAAACAAGAAACAGGTGAACTCTCAAAGGTACAGACCTAAAAATAGCACAGATTTATCGCACAGTCTTCATTGATGGAATCTTACATAAGGAACTAATTTAATATTGGTGCTGGTGGACTACTCTGAGTGTTAGGCGAGTGCAAGTAATAAATGGACTGCATCAGTGCATTTACAACAGTATAAAGTTGACGCAAATTATTTATCGGGGTAGTATTTACAAAATTGATAGTTGTGTCTTTGCGTTCAGAGGTATAGAAGGGACTAGACATTTTCGGGCTTTAGATTTTTTTGACATCAGAACAACTATAGGTTGCAGAAAAACTTCACTTGTAAGGGGCAATAAACTTGATAAATTACAGTAAAAGATATTTTTAAAATTAAAATTCATAGATAAGCCTCCCTGAAATTAACCCAGATGTGTCCTGTACACATGGGTTAGTCACAGGTTTTAATTCAAAGGGAGTGTTTTGATTACTGATTGATTGTGTCTCTCAAGAGTGTTTGACACTGATGTTGATTTATGCCAGAGTCTCTCAGTGTGATCTAAGAACTACAACATGGCAGCAATGTATGCTTGAGTCGTGTCAAAAAATTAGAAATCATTTGATTAATGGCAGCTTATTTCTTGTGCTCTGAAGCTGCTAAGAAGAAAGGAAATGTCCCCAAGAAAGGAACAAGATAACCAGAGAGCATATTGAAAAAGAAAGGAGAAACAGGCAGCGGGTGTAATATTCTGAAAAATCAGGTAGAAAAGAGCTGATTTAAGGTCAATGAGCTGAGGGACCACAAGAGCCAGTGTTAACCTCCATTTTTTTCAGCACATGTTGAAGGGCATTGTACTTGAAGGGATAGAATGCAGACTTTTCTCTTGTCTTTTCTCCCCCGAAGAAGTTGGGGGGAGACAACTGTAGAGTTGTCTCAGAGATGTTAAACAGTTGGAATGAAAGAGAAAGATATTCCATACACTGTATATGAAATGTTGTGTAATCCTACGAAAAATTATTCTTACCATGAAATGTTAGAGAAACTCTTGAGGTTTTTTTTTTTTGTATGTTCAGTCTCTAGATAACTTTACTCTTCCCTCACACACACTGACATTGATAGGACTTTTGCAGTTGACTTGCAAAGAGCAAGATACATTTATTTTATGCTTTTATTTCAATGTTTTGATGGTTTTGTCCTGTTAGCAGGTTATAAATGCCTATGGTTTAGGAGAGCTTGGAGTAATAGTGAGTAAAATGGAAAGTGCTCCTGGGAAATTGGTTATTTGTATAAAGCCGATGAGAAAATAAGCACTTTATGTGAGGTCTTTGACTCTGTTAAAGGACATTTGGCATGAAGACAGCATACTTGTTCACACACAAATGTAGATGTGTCATTACACTACTTTCTACTGTGCAAAGAAAAACAGTGTGTTGGAGCAAGTCTAGAGGAGGCCACGAAGATGATCAGAGGGCTGGAGCACCTCTGCTATGGGGACAGGCTGCAAGAACTGGGCTTGTTCAGCCTGGAGAAGAGAAGGCTCTGGGGAGACCTTACTGCAGCCTTCCAGTACCTGAAGGGGCCTACAAGGAAGGTGGGAGGGGACTTTTCAAGGGCCTGTAGTGACAGGACAAGAGGTAATGATTAAATTCAAGGTGAGGAGGTTTAGGTTAGATACCAGGAAGAATTTCTTCCCCAACAGAGCAGTGAAGCACTAGAACAGGTTGCCCAGAGAAGCTGTGGATGCCCCATCCCTGGCCATCTTCAAGGCCAAGTTGGATGAGGCTTTGAGCAACCTGGTCTAGTGGAAGGTGTCCCTGCCCATGGCAGGGGGGTTGGAACTGGATGGTCTTTAAGGTCCCTTCCCACCTAAACCGTTCTGTGATTCTGTGATTCTGTAACTTTGCTATATATGTCAGCATGTATTGGGAATGTACAGACAAATTGATTCTGTGAAAGTCTGTGTCCAAAGAACACTTCTGCTGTCACTCAGAGCACTCATGCATTCAGTCAGGTTCTAGACTGAAGAAACAGTGTAAAACTGGGAGTCAGCATGTATAACATGACTTGTTTAAAGGCTCAACAGGTGTAAATTTATGTAGCAATAAAAAGGATATGAGCATTCAGAATACTCCTGTAATCGCTACACTAGTTATGAACACATTTGAGGGAGCAGAGTCATAGAAATATACTGATGGTAAGAATAAATGACTAAATAAAAATGCTGAAGGTGATGTGGGAAAAAAAATCTGCTATTCATCATTTGATTTTCTGAAAGTCAATGGCCAATACAGGCCACCCCAGGAAGTGTTTTGAAGCTCTATGTTACTGATACTTTCTAAATTTACCTAATAGTAAAAAGCTATCAGAATAAATCAGATCTGTGATTTATTTGACTCTATAAATGTTTTTAAAAACTTACTAATGAGTTAAGAAAAAGACATGCAAACAATCATAAAATGTGAGCATTATATAAAAGTAAATGTGGGTGTGGTGCCTTGGCCCATTTAGAAAATTAGGAAGTATGCTGCATTAAAGTATTGAATATCTATTTTCATTATTTATTGAGTAGCCAAAAATACCTTGAGCATTTTAGGTAGTGTGTAATAACATCACTTTCCCAAAATTGGGTCAGGGCTTATGTAGTCTGCATTTACAACATGGGTCCTTCTTAAAAAAAGTCCCAACTGTACAGAAGGAGCTAACACAATGAAGGGTTCAAATCCTGGATGCCTTAAGTGAGTATATCTTTGACTTTGGTATGCCTAAACCTGGAGCAATAGCCACAGAATGTGGTCTCGTATACATTAATGACAAATTGTCTCAAACTCTTCTTGTCTTCAGTGCTGCAAAAGCATGATGACGATCACGTATACTGGCTCCTTGGTCTACCTCCAGATGAAACTCCCTATTTCACATTACAAGAACAACAGGGAGCCTCTGATGGTAGGAGGGAGGCTGCCAGGTTACTGCCCACAGCGCAAGATTGTGTAAGAACAAAGGAGTAGCACTATCTGACATAATGAAACACCTAATGCTAATAATAGTGGTGAAAAGGTTGGTTATCACAAGATCCTCCATTTGTTCAGTTAAGACCTTAATTGTTGTATCCTTTATTAGTTGCAGGGAAGTATAAAGATGTAAATTACATGGTAGTTTGATGAGTTATAACTGCATGGACATCAGATGTAAACTGAAACTAAAAGTAAGGTATTGAGCAAATAAGCTTTAATACTATTGTATTATGCATCCCACCTCTCCCTCACAGAGTTCTTTGTAATGCCATTTCCTAGGGAAGAATGTTTTCTTAGTAAGCAAACATTTAGGTATTCCAATACATTCTAATACACTGAGACTTTTATTTTATAACAATCTTTCCTTTTTTTTATTAGGTGACACTGGATATCTCTTGAAAAATTGCCTCATCTCTCTCTGTTTTATCTCCAGATTCTCTCTGAAACTATATCATTATAAATTATAATGAAATCAAAAAGTGACCAGAATAGTAATTGAAAGAACATTAAGCATCTTCAAAATGAGACTTAGATTCATAGATAAATGGGGTGGAACAGAACTAAACTGCCCTTCAGGAAAGTTCAGAGTAGTCCTGGTAGGTGTATGTTGTGTAATACATCCATGAAATATGGTTCACCTGTAAGGACGGAAAGGAAGCAATTTAATGAGTGCATCCAAATAACTGAAGTAAATTACCATAATGATGTACACTTGGAAAATTCTGTCATTATAGGATAGAGGAAATTAAAAACAAGGTGCTAGCTATCTGGAACCAAAGTGTAAACCTGAGGCCTTTATTCTGCAGCTGTGCTATGGTAATGGAGCACTCAGATGTGGGACCGCAGCACAGGACAGGATGTGCTGTGTCTGGCTGTTAACTGACCTCCTGTGTTGGCTCGTATGTGCCTTTTGAGCCTTCTGTGTCTTTACGTTTGATCCTAGGACCGTTTTAGTGTCAGTAAGATGGAAATTAGAAATACCATCTTTCCAGTCCTAAAGGAAAAGTGGACTGCAGACCAGTAGACTACAGTTTCAGGCAATAAATGGATTCCAAGTTCTTTACTTCTCATGCCAAACAGCAGGACCGGGGACTGGTCCCCTTCCCTTCACTTCCTGCAGTCTACTAAATGAGGTTCTCGCTTTTTGGTTTTTGGGTTTTTTTGTCTGGAAAAATCCCAAAATTACGTGCTTCTGTATGTTCAGCTACAGTAGGACAGGCAGTTCTAACAGTACGACAACACTTCCAGCTTTCTGCCCACTCCTTGAAGCAGGAACTGTGGGTTTGAAATCCCTCAAGACAGGCTGGCCTCATCCAGATCTTCCCGGGTTCTTAAACAACAGGTTTTGTTGGATCTGGCCCTTTACTGGGCTTACCAAGGAAAACAGCTGTGACTGATTGCTGCTTTTTGTCCTACCCATCCTGTGCTGGAACATATCCATCAGCTCAGGTTCCTCCGGTGATCCAAAGTTACATTTCTTAATTGCATGTAGCCTTGGGCTGCAAATAGCCACTAATGTAATCAAGATGATCATGCTTTGTGCAGAGTAGGAGAAATTTAGGTGGTTTAGTAAGTTCTTGGGGTGGGGGGTGAGGTGTGTACTTACAGATTTTTAGGAACCAAAGTCGATGGGCTACAGCAATATCCCTATTTAGGAACTGTGTCTTAAAATCAAGTAAACACCTAAGGCACCGAAATTCTTTATCACCTCTTCTCTTGCCAAATTCTTCATGGTCCTGTCGGGGCAAGCTCGCTTTCCTAGACAAAAGCCTGAGTTAATGTGAAGGGTGGACATCATTTTTTGCACTGCAGATTTAAATAGAGGAAGAAAAAGTTTTCAGCCGTAGGCTTTTCTGTATTTATAAAAATAAACTGTAAATTATTTAATTATGAGTAGGCAAGGTATTGCAGCTTTTCTAGGAAAGCTCATGTTAAAAGGACCCAATATCCAGTTATTTATGCATAAAATGCAGTAAGATCATTCTGTGGATTTCTGTTCTATATTTTCTATATGTGTTCCCCAAAATCTTAAAGTATCTGCAGTTTTTATTATGACCAGATTTGTCGCCCCTTCACTGAAAGAAATGGCACTTGCTACATAATGCTGTGCTTATGGCAATTGTCCTGCTAATACCCATATGCTGTCAGACCAGCTGTCTGTTGGCAAAGAGCAGAGGTAAATGTCAAGTTCTTGCCTGTCCCTCTACTATGACGACAGCACCAAAATATTTCTCTGTAAACAGCGCGATAGAAGTGCAGTCCACAGATTCAGTTTTGTTTAGATCATTTACAGTATTGCAGAAGGTAAAAAGCAATAAGAGGGTCAGACATATACAGAAAGAAGGAAGCGCATGGCACCTAATTTCTCATGAGAAGTTTACATTTTTTTGTTTTAATTAAGTTTTCCAAACTTAATCCAAGTGCCGCTAACCAGGAAATGATGAGCAGTCTTCAGAGCTAATGTTTGTGTTTTTTTCCTCTGTCTATAAAAATGTATTTATTTACTACTAATGACAAATGAAGGGCCAAATCATCAGATGGGAGAAAGCTGTGTTACTCCATTCCACTAAAAAACCAATTTGTGCCAGATTTGTATCTGGCACTTGTTAGTTCTGGTCTGCTTATATGCCTCCAGGTTTGAAAGAAAAATAAATCCAACGTGATTTTGTCAGAACTGTCTTATTAGGGATCAATTTGACCTCCTCCTTCACCATTCACATATTGAAGGTTTTAGCCCAGTCAGGGCCATCAGCAAAGTCAGAGCATTGTGGAATGGTGGGGGACTTGTGCTCTGACATTTTGGGGGGTCATGCACAGCTGTGGAATGAGCAAGGACAGATTCTACTGCAGGATTTATTGTGGTTCATAAACCTGGAATAGAAAATGTGTTTAAAAGGTTTGTTGTAGGAAAAAAGGGTGAGGAAAGCTCTTGCTCCTGTGGGCTGGATGGGCTGTACAAGACGTTTAGGATAAATGTGGCTGTTGCGCAGCTAGTGGCACTACATGAAAAGAGCTTTATCAGGGGAACAAAAGCGATACTGTTTTATCTTTACTGCTGATTAAAGTCTGTAAGCACTGTATCTACAAAATTATGCACATTTTAAACAAAAATTTGCAAGATGTCACAAGCAAGAAAAGCAAGTCACAGGGTGCATGGCAAAGTTTTCCTCAAAGGCATTGATGTTTAATCAGTCTGCTGTTACTATCCCTCTCTCACAATGACTGCAGTGTCATCTGAATTGTGGATTTACTGCATTGTGCCAAACAGTTGCCATAATACATCTGTTTAACACTTTCCTATGCTCAGCTGAGCCACAATAAATAGTAAATCTAGAGTATATAGAAGGTTTTTTAACTGATACTACTTTCCAATGAAAGATAGGTTCAATCCTGAAATAACTCACCAGAGCCAACATCCCCTCTGAATATGAAAAAAAAAAAAATAGAAAACAGAATGCCATAGGAAAAAATAATCAATGACATGCTCTTAAAGAAAGTCACTCTGTGGAAAGGATTTTGTATAGCTAAAATCAGTCATAGTTTTAAACAGGGTAACATAACAGGAGATCTGGAGAAACTGTGGAGAGAGGTTTACTCAGTATTAAATGATGATTGAAACATCTGTACATTCCATCCGTCACTGATTATTTGAAAGAACATTTGATTCGGCAAATTATACAGAGGCCTAACCCTCCAGCTTTTACAGGAAAAAAAAAAAGGAACAGGTTATACAACCTTGAAAATATCCAATTTTCCTTCTGTGTACACAGAAGAAAAATGTTGTGCAGTTTTTTGTATACTAGGTTGTTTGTGAACAGCTAGTCATTAAAAATATCGGTTGTTTTCTCCTACAATGAACAATTTTCAAATATATCAAGAAAATGTGTTTTATTAAAACAAAATTAATTAAAGATAAAACTGCAGATTCAGATCCTCCCATACAAAGAGTTTTAGATCTACATTGCCAAACTTAAACCTGTTCTTACAGTTGTAATCTCAATGTCTGTCCCAATGTATATTTCCTTCCTCATGTTCATTCAGAACTATCCACAACTGAACCTCAGCTAAGTCTTTTCTGTCCTTATCAATTTCATATCACTCTGTTCATACTTATTAACTTTTTTTAATTAAGTCCTTTTCAGTAATCATCTTTCTTTACTAGTTCTCCACCAAAGCGATTACATAATGACATCTAGTAACAGAACCCCCACTACAAAAGAAAACTACGAAGTACCACTTCAGTTTCGGTCTCATTCACAAAATAGCAATGATCCTGAATTTTAAGTTATCCCACAGCCAAATCTTTGAACATCAGCCAAAAGGTAGTCCTAGCCCAAGTATTGCTTTCCTTGGTCCAATCCAGAACATAATGTTCAGATCCAAGAAGAAAGTATTGAGTCTTGGAATTTACAGTGTGACATTTCTTCGTGCGTGTGTCCTTGCCCTGTGAAAGAAGTAAGCCAACGCAGGTAAGTTTCATTCTCTATCATTCTAGGATGGCTAAAGTCAAATTAACTTGCATTTGCAATGGATGCACACGGGGACAGGAAACCACAAGTCTGTCATACATGGTTACATGCTAAGAAGTTAGTAACTTCACCATGAAGCTTAACTAGGTGGCTAAAAAATGAGATGATCAGCAGACAGTGTACTAGATGTGTCTGTGTCACATGCTTCCCTAAAGGGTATCTTCAAGACTGAAAGTCTGATTAGTCTTTGCTCAATCTGATGTGAAGCCAGGCTGCTTGAAATTGCTTTTTGATCTGAATAAAGGCTATGATACAAGAGCAATGTTGGAGCAAAGGCATTTAGGGGGAGCGTCAGAAGAGCATCACCTCAAAGGAATTGCCGGTTATTTTTTCCACTTCTAGAGTGTACAGGGGTCAAGAAAAAAAGTTACTTTGAGAACTTGAAGGAGGTTGTAACATTTCTAAAATGCACAGCTAAGCAAGAAATGTCACTCACTCCAACCATCATCGAAATGTTTCTAATTACATCCCTGACTAATTACATTACCGTATACCTTTTAAGTAGTGGTTTTAAAATTGCAACACTTGGCTCAGAAATGATTCCTTATTTTTAGGCAATTCTTCCTATCAGCTTGAACCAACAGTGCTTAATCAGATGATAAGTTTTCATATAGAATTGCTGATTATAGACGCAAACCTGCAAAGAGAAACAGAATCAGAAGAGTATCAGGAGGGGAGGGGAGGAAAAAAAAAAAAACCACAGGATCACCTCTTTCTATAATTCAGCTAGGAATAATTAGTGCAGATATTTTATATGATATCCTAAGGGTATAATGAAACCCTGTGTCCTTTGTGTGATAGCAGGAAAGGACACTGCAGATCCTAATCAAAAATAAGCCAGATATTGGAGATTGGTGCTCCCCACCAGCATTTCTGCCACAGAATGGGACACTCCCATAGAACTAGGAAGACCTGAGTCTGCAGAACATGTCATACACTTCAGCTGGGGACTATAGTAGGTAAATCTAATGCTATGTCATTATCTTTTGTTTCTTAAATAGTCAATTTGGCTATGATGGCATAAAGAAGCTAACCAGCATTACAGAAGCCTACAACAACTTTGCAGTGTCCAGTTCCTACATACACTCCAGGACTGGGTGCAGAATATGGACGGCTTTGGACACTACCTGTGTGAGGAAATCCTGACTTAAAGTGAATATTGTCTTTCCAAACACCAATTATAAAAAAAAAAAAAAAGTATACATATTTATACTCTACCCGTTTTTTTATCCGACTGCACTAGACACCTACATAGGTACTGGGTTGTTCCTTGGTTGGTGTATTGGGTTTATGTGGCAAGGTTTTGGTAGTGGGAGGCTGCAGGGGTGACTTCTGTGAGAAAATGCTAGAAGCAGTTTGTGTGTCCGATAGAGCCAATGCCAGCTGGCTTGAGGACAGACTGGCCACTGGCCAAGGCTGAGACCATCAGCAACAGTCATAATACCTCTGTGATAACATATTTAAGACAGGAATAAAATTCAGAGTAGAGAGATTTTGCAGAAGAGGGAGAGAGAGAGAGAGCAAGCAAGCAAGATGTGATAGGAACAACTCCAGACCCTCAGGTCAGTGGAGGTGAGGAGGAGGTGTTCCAGATGCTGGAGCAGAGACTCCCCAGCAGCCTGTGGTGCAGCCCATGTTGAGGCCGGCTGTGCCGTGCAGACATAGAGGGTCACGGGGGATCAGAGACCCACCTGCACCCCAGGGAGGACCCCACACCAGAGCAGGGGGATGCCCGAAGGAGGCTGTGACCCCATGGGCAGCCTGTGCTGGAGCAGGCTCCTGGCAGGAGCTGTGGCCCCACGGAGAGAGGAGCCCAGGTTGGAGCAGGTTTGCTGGCAGGACCTGTGATCCCAGGGGGACCCAGGCTGGAGCAGGCTGCTCCTGAAGGATGGCACCTCGTGGGGGAGGCCCATGCTGGAGCAGTTCATGAAGAACTGCAGCCCATGGGAGGGACTCACGTGGGAGAAGTTGGTGTAAGACTGTCTCCCATGGAAGGGACCCCACACTGGAGCAGGGTCAGAGTGTGAGGATCCTCCCCTGGGGAGGAAGGATTGGCAGAGACAGTGTGTGATGGATTGACCGCAACCTCCATTCGCCGTCCCCCTGTGCCACTCGGGGTTAGGAGATAGATAAAGTTGAGCCTGGGAGGAAGGGAGGGGTGAGGGGAAGGTGTTTTAAGATTTGTGTTTAGTCCTCTTAATCTGATTTGATTGATGATAAATTAGTTTTTATTAAAACACAGTCTGTTTTGACATGGCAGTAATTGGTGAATGATCTCTCTCTGTCCTTATCTCAACCCACAAGCCTTTCATTGTATCTTCTCTCCCCTGTCCAGCTGAGGAGGGGAGCGATTGAGTGGCTTAGTAAACACCTGGTCTCCAAGTTTTGTTTTCACTTCTACACACGCCTCCCAAAAGCAGCCATTTGCAATCAACTCAATACTCCCCAAGTAATTGTACAACTGTGAGCAAGAGGGTTTGGATTTGAAAGCTATTTAAAGCATACCAGAAGATGAATTTTCCTGTCCAAAGCTTCACCAACACTTTTCAGACCTTTAAAATGACACCTTAACTAAATTTTCTGATATGGCCTTGTTAAATGTTTCATTTAATGGGTCTAGATAAATCTTTTAAGGAATACATCATCCCTTGCCAACATTCTTGGCAATATTTATGTTCTTGTTAATAGTTTTGTACTTCTACATTAAACAAACCTTAAGTGCTTCCACTTGGCTATATAAATACATGTATTTCATTCATGTGGCTATTTCTGTTCAGTACATTTGTTGTGATATACCTGATCTAGGTTTAAATCAGGAAAGGACAGGAAAGGTAGGCAACTTCCATCCCCTACTGGCATTTGGTTTGGATTACAAATGAACAGCCCGTACTAAGGTTAGGCATCATTACCCCACGAACTTTACAGATGAAGACATGAACACACGAAACAAGACATGAGCTGAATTTACACATAAATGAACATAGCAAAGAAATATTATGTTTTCTGTTCCATTTATGTTTCTGAATATATGAAATTTTTCCTATTGAAACTTTTTGATGAAAATGAGAAGCTGAATCATGTCAACCAAAATATGTGCATACTGTTTGTAAAATGAAAAAGCTAGAAAATATATTTTAAAATAAAAATACTGTATCAAAAAATCAATTTTTGTATAATAAAACATGGAGCTTAGGAGACAGTTTGAATTCCTTTCTTTAAGGTCAAGCAAATACTTTTTCAATTCAAAATAACTTCATCCTTCTTTTCATTTCTGCCAGGCTGACTAGAAATGAAAGAAAATTATCAAAAGAAAAATATTGATTTTTTTTTATTATTACAGTCAGCAGACAATAACGAAAATGAAATCAGGTATTCATGCAGATCTAGTATTATTGTTATTGCTAATGCAAGGGTAGAGGTTGGAAGTAAACAAGTATCAAAAAAAGAAAATATGAGCAGGTTACATGAGAGACAGGAGCTGTAAGTAAGGATTTGAAGAAAGATAAGGTAATGGATGTTTGGATTTTATTATGGAGCTTTTCCTGTGTTGGAAGAGTAGTATAAAGGAAAGTGTGGATATACAACGTACATTGATAGCTCAACAGTAAGGTCTGAGAATACTGGGAAAGGTTCAGTGTCCTAACAGGTTAATGGGTCAAACAGGCTGGAGTTGGGTAACGAACGGGTTTCACACGAAAGACAAGAACTTATTATTTGATATAGATGTCCAAGTGAAGCTTGCATCTGAGTTATTCTAATATTTGGCAAGCTGCCCCATATAAGAAATGAAAATACAGAGTGTCGTGGATTTTAAAGTGCCCCATTTATTTTCTGCACTTACTGCAGCTTTGCTGACAAAAAACCCCAGCGGCATTAGGCTACCCAGGATGGCACATAAGGTGTACAGTTTCATGTGCCTTTTCAAAGTAGTTCTTATTTGCCAGAGGGGAAAAAAATTTTACAAAATCTTATTTCCAGGGCTGTTTCTGTGGTACAAGAAATGTACAGTGTAATCTGTTATTTCCCATTGCCACCAAGGTCACACCTATCTGGCAAAAAGTCTAGATTAGAGGCTATTTTACCTCAAATATTTTAGCTGTTCAGAATCAAACATTGTTTTGCTGTTGTGTGGACAAATATTATAGTCTTTAAAAAACATGCAAACCCTCAGATAATTTATTTGTCTTTATTAGAGTAAATTTATATATTGATCTTTACTGCAGTAGCATTTAACATTATGTTTAGCATCATGAAGGGCTATACACAGCTATGAAAGAAGAATGCAGCCTAGTTCATATAGCATCTAGGGAACATTACATGATTATATATATAATTTAGAATTATA
>NW_010240727.1:14697-24997 GCF_000690775.1 Eurypyga helias | reverse complement strand
TATAAGATGTTCCAGATGAGACACATGCAGATGTTTCAGAATACAACTAAAGAATGAACATCTTAATCTTGCTTTTAAACAAAATAGCAGTACTGTCATTGTGGAGAGAAGTGTAGGCACAGAATTTGAATGGTTTAATGGATGGGGTATGGGACCATCTTCTCATAAATGAGTAAAAGTATGCTTTTTAATTTCGTAATAGTGAAACTGACTTTTACATTCAGAAATGTTTAGAAAGGACAGTTGTGAAGGGAAAACTTAGGCTATCTTCTATCTCCTCTGTTCCTAGTGCTCCTGTCGTTGTGTGTGGTCCTGTGTGCTAAATTCTTCTTTAATCTAAACTTTACTGTTCTGCTGCCAAAGAGAAATTGGAGGCATGTGGGCTTGGACCACCTGCGAAAAGATATGGCAGGAGTACAGACGCTTCCTTTCACACTGATTTCTTTATGAAAGTCAGACCCTGTAGAAACAGACTTGTCCCTGTAACTGCTCTTAGTCTGCTTTTGGTTGCTCTGCAGCATAACAATTCTGATACAGGGTGATGCAGGTGTGTGCTTTTAATATGTGTGAGCTCTTTCTTAGGTAATTTTATAAAGTATATTGGCTAATTTTCTCCCTTTGTCTTAATGTTATTAAAATTAAGATATTCTCTCTGTTCTTGATACCCTGTATGTAAATAGAGAAAGAGCTTCTTTCTGTAATTGAAAGAGGAGTTAACTCTATTTTCTTACTACTCTTATTGTTACTGGTTATAACTGTCCAACCTTCAAAACGTGTATTGAAGGTAGAAAATTATATATTAGGAACAAAGGCTGATTTTCCTTTGGTAATAGTTTGTTTGGTTTGGGTTTTTTTTCCAAAAAAGAGTGCTACTAAAGTTATTTTAGGCAGACTAGGTGTATGTAGGGAGGGTTTACTTTCAACAGGAGAACCCCTCCACCTTTTTGCTCTTTCGAACATCCCTATTAAGAACCTGCAGGTTCTTGATCATTCAGTGATCAAGTTTTGGGCCCCTCACTACAAGAAAGACATTGAGGTCCTTGAGCATGTCCAGAGAAGGGCCACAAAACTGGTGAAGGGTCTGGAGAATATGTCTTATGAGGAGCGACTGAGGGAACTGGGCTTGTTTAGCCTGGAGAAGAGGAGGCTGAGAGGAGACCTGATCACTGCCTACAACTCCCTGAAAGGAGGTTGTGGAGAAGTGGGTGTTGGTCTCTTCTCCCTAATGACAGGTGATCGGACGAGGGGGAATGGACTCAAGCTGCGCCAGGGGAGGTTTAGATTGGATGTAAGGAAGAAGTTCTTCACTGAAAGGGTTATCACACACTGGAACAGGCTGCCTAGGGAGGTGGGGGAGTCACCATCCCTGGATGTGTTTAAGAGACGGGTGGATGAGGTGCTGAGAGAGCTGGTTTAGTGGTGGACAGATACGGTTGGACTGGATGATCTCTAAGGTCTTTTCCAACCTAGTGATTCTATGATTCTATGATTCTTAGCAGGCTGAAGTTTCAAATGATGTAGAGCGATTACCTATCTAAAACCTGTGTTCTAGAAATGAGCTGGGAGTGTATGCTGTCTGTTACGATTTACTTTTCATCATAGGTCGTGATATAGAAAGAAAAGCTTTGTGTAATGTAGCAGCCAAGGTAGTCGTTAAGCTTGCAGCTAAATTTAAGGTCAGTCTTTCCTGAGTTTCCACGACTCAAAGATTAATTCAACTCTTCTGTTTTTCTTTCACAACTCTGGATAGATAATCATGGTAGGACTTGGGGCCATGAATTTAAGGGGAAAATAGATTTAATCAGGCAGTAGGTCATGACACTTTGTGTTTTTTAAACTGTTTGCTAGCACACTTTAAAATAATTCTTGTGCCTTTTCTGCATGGATAGTTGAAGAAAGAATAGAAACTTACCAAGCTTTTTAAATTTAATGTATTGGAATAGCATGTTACATAAGAAGCCCTAATATTCTGAATGATGCTTCAACACATTAGTGATTATGGGTAATTTAGGTTTAGGTCCTACGTGAATAATTTTATTTATATTAGGTTGGCTTTTTTTTTTTTTTTACTTTGGATGAAGGGAACTAGCTATGAAAACTTGGAGCAAATATTTAGTGCATTGCTATTGGCATGTGCTGTGTTTTTTCTTGTTACGATTGGATCCGCGTTGCTGAGCACTTGCTTTGTTATCTGTTTGAATTGCATGGTTATCCCATCATACAGTGTTGTGCTACTTGTTGTTTTGTCTTGGTGCATCATGGGTTTCCTGCTGCTACTTCAAGGGGTCCTAAGACTTGGAGCTGAATGCTCTGAACATGCCAGCGTTAGCCTGCACAGTCAGTGGATTTGACGGAGAGTTTGGGCTGTCTGTTGCTGCTCTAGCAGTAAGCGTGTGGCTGAAAGCAAAGACGAAATAGAACTTGTAAGTCTGAAGAACAGTCATCTGAGGATGGAGCTCTGCCTTACTGTTTAGTCAGCACTGGCTGCTGTAACGCAGGACAGCTGAGCAATCCAGGTGATCAGTAGTCACTTCATGATTTTTTTCTTGCTGGTGCTTGCAAATTACTTTCCAAAGCAGTAAGAGCAAAGAACTAATGAAGAAGTTAGATGCAGTATGGAGAAGCAAGTGTCCTCTGCCGGCTGGGAACTTAGTGCTATTAACAGTATCTATAGGCGTTCCAGAGGAGATAGCCTGCTTACCACACTGCGGCAATGCTTAGGAGGTTGTCTTTCCATTGACTGTGTTCATGTTAATAACGCTGCAGGGATTTTTTTACAGGTTTGCCGGCACACCTCCAAGTTCTAAGATTCTAGCAGTCCCCCTTATCACTGTTCCCATGAGCAGCACATTCTCTTCAGCTTACGTAGCTTCTACTTGAACTAAAAGTTTTTTGGAGCTTTTATGTTCCAAAAGTTTTATGACTTTCAAAAATGCGAAGTCCTAGGCCTGCATATGGAGTTACAAGAGATGAGCATGTTATGCTCTTATGGTGTGACTTAGGTATGACCTGTTTGGTGTCAAATAAAGGTTAAGTGCAGTCGTTCAGCAGAGAAATGACATGTGGTTAAGATAATCAGAACTATTCAGGCAGACCAGTAAAATGTGTAGTAACAGTAGGAGGACAGCCATTAGACAGTCTAATGAACTCACTGTGTGGCAGAGTGAGACTTTTTTTTTTCCTTGTTGAAGGTTAGCTATTTATTGTTGCCAAAGATGCCAGTGTTCACTTAGAAAAATATAAATATAAAAATGGTTGCAACAGCAGGGCACAATAGACGTGTAAGGTAAAAAAACTGAAACTGTTTTACCTCTTGCAGACAAATCCTCATGTTAAACAAGGGTTATACTTAGAATACTGTCTATTTGTTGTTTATCTCTTCCCCCTATGTAGGTTGTCTTGGGGACACACAGTTTTGTTTTAGATTTCGACGGTCTCCTGGGAGGAAAGTTTCGTTGTGTTGTTTTCTGGACCAATTGGATAGAGATCTACCAGTTTACCTAAAGGTTGGAAATAAGAAAAAATGAAGTTAATTTCTTCTGGCTAATGTTAACTTATGGGTCTTCATACTTAAATTTAATGCTTGAGAAGCAAAATCTCTGAACTGGATGTCCTAAAAGACAAAACTCAGCAAATGTTTTTTGTAGCATGTCACTGTCACGATAATAAACAAAAAAAATAGGATGGGTGAAGCTGATGTTTTATTTTAGAAATGTGAGTGCATGCTTCCTTTATACATCAAGAATCTTTTATAAAACTAATACATTGAAAGACTAGTTTTTATCTTTTCAAGTCAGGGCTTTGAGGTTTCTAACTACTAAGATCTTCTCAGTGCTACTTTGCAAAATTATGAGTGTTGATTTATTCCACAGGAAATTAATTCTATTTTTGCTTTCATGATGTGTCAGGAGAATGTAGATATAAAAATATTAAAGCCAGAAAGCACAGCTGTTTCCACACACTGGTGTTTTCTCTTTGAAGTATTTATTTAAAAAAAAAAATCCAATAAACAGAGTAATTCTTCTAGTTTACTGTATCTAATCAACTTTGGAGCTTGTGGGGAAATAAGCTTTTAAAATGCATATTGAATGCTTGAGAAAAAAGGGCAGTATTAGGTTGTTGTATTGAATTCTTTCCTTTCTTCGGCAGAAAGATCCAGCATATTACTATGGCTATGTGTATTTCAGACAAGTTCGAGACAAATCGTTAAAAAGAGGCTACTTCCAGAAGGTAATTTCAATTCTTTTAGGAAAATACTAATTCAGAGGTTAATTATTTCTCAGTGACCTCAGAGGAGTAGGAAAAGTATCTTGTTCTCTTAACTAAATTCATTGTTGATTTGTAGTACATTGATCTAATTTTACATCAGCCACGCTATGTTCTGGCTGCACAGTCAGAATAAAATTCTTTTTGTGCATTATAAACACAAAAGTTGGGAACTTTGGGGAGTTGTTTGTTTGTAGTTGCCTGTAGTCAAATGTGTGGCTGGCTTGCATGTGTGAGAAAAGTCACACGACGTAATTTGAGCATAACTATTAGAACGGCATTAGAACTGAGGGAAAGGGTTAATTTAATTTGGGTTTTTTTGTCACTCTCTTCCAGTCGCTGGTCCTCATCAGCAAACTACCTTATGTCCATCTTTTTCGCACCGTACTTAAGCAAATAGCACCAGAATACTTTGAAAAAAGTGAAGCTTTCCTGGAAGCAGGTAGTGGTACTATTAAGTTGTTCTGGAAGAGCTCTTATAATATCATATACTCCTTTTGGAGAAATAACCACCACCACACTGTCACATTCCCATTTGCATTCCTGTCTTCTTGCAGGGTAGAGGGTTGAAACTTTGGCAAACTGTCTTGATTTCTGGGTCATTGAACGGAGCTAATCTATGGTTGGTCTCCATAATCTTAAAGAGCTTTTCTAACCTCAATGACTCTCTGATTCTGGTTTTGTAGCAACCATAGGAGAGTTGAAGTTCCTGCTCTAAACAACTCCTAGGGTTTTGTTGTAGGTTTCAGGGCAAGCTGCTCAGCACAAGTAGCTGATGGCAAAATTCTTAATTTACACTCTTTACAGATTGAGTCCTTTTGGCCTTTCTGACAATGTCTGTTAAGCAATTGTACAAATGTCATCTAGACTGCTGGTTTTGGTTTTTTTGCTTGGGGGTTTTTGGTTTGGTGTTTTTCTTTGACCAAAGAGAAAAAGCAGCAGAGCAACACTGATAACAAGTGCTTCAGCCTTTCTGTAGAGCTTTAAGAGCCAGAGCGGGCCAAGTGGGAAAGTTATTTGCTCTTTGCCCAGAAGTGCTGTGTTCTTTTGTACTGTGTCTGCTCCATAGAACATCCGTGTCTTTGTGCTGTCACTGAACAGCAATTTGTGGAAACCATTCTTCATGAAGGAATTGTTGTTTCTAATCACCTGTCGATAAACAGTTTTTTTGACAGGTTGCATTATGAACAAAAAAGGTCTGCAGAAACCCCTAGAATTAGTAATTATGCTTATAATTGTTTACAACAAAATGCTGAACAACGTTCTAGCCAAGCTAGATAGCTAGCTTTTCCCTCAGCTGCTTGTGTCTGTCTGTTCTACAGTAGCTAATGTACATAAATGGGTGTGTTCTTGTAACAGTTTCTTAATACGTGCTTTCATGGTTTCTCATATGACATTTCCTCAACTAATGGCGAGTCTAGTTGCTACAGAATGGAACACAAGAGGATACTGTTTTCTTGAAATGAAAGCCTTTATAGTTATAACTAAATAATGCATTAAGAGTGTCAGAAAGGCGGTAAAACTTCTTTGGACTGTAGAGTGATCAAGAGATAAGTCAAACTGTTGTGGCCTATCAGCACTGATTCACAACTGGTGTGTGCACAAAGATGACTATGACATCATGGGCTATAGCATATATCATCTAGTTCTAAGTTATACTTTTTTTTTTTCAAGTTTGTAGTGATGTTGATCGTTGGCCACCACCAATTCCAGGGAAAATACTGCATTTGCCTATTATGGGTATTATAATGAAGGTAAATACTCCCACCCTTATTTTTCTCTGAAGGTGTTTTCCCCTCCATTGCTGTATAGGTACTCGCTGTATTCTGATTTGTCTTCAGTGTCACACTTCAGAACGGGCATAGATGTGTACTCCACTCAGAGTGAAGGTCCGGGAGATCCTGATTAGGTTACTTGACTGGGGGGATCAGGGATGGAATTCTTATGGTGCCTAGGTTAACGTGTGATTTTTGTAGCTATTAAAAGGAGGTGTTTCAGTACAGTTACCAATAGCAGTGTCTATACTGTCATCCTGGAATATGCTTTCTGGGATACTTTAATGCTAATTATGTTTGTCAAATCAGCATTAAGTAGCACTTGAAAATACAGTCAAGCAAATTAAATGTATTGATGAAAATCATTCTTGTTCCTGAAGTTTGACAAGTAAAAATCTCTTGGCCCACACGCCAGAAATTAATTTCTTAGTCTGTTGATAATTTCCATTGTAAGTGATAATGGCTGAAGAAAGCTATTAGAGAAGTTACATCTAGTGCATGCGGAGGAACTGTAGAGCTTAAATGGTGGCTAAGAACTGGGCCTCTGGGAGCCATGGTATCTTCCTATGAAATGCAATTAAATGGATTTGATGGATTCAGGGGTTACATTTGGAAGTACATGCTTAGCAGATACTCTCAAGGTGATGGCTAGATGCATGTGCATCAGCAGGGAGAGGAAGGAGAAGTTTCTAAAACAGTTCTGAAAGCACAAATTTAATAAAGCAGTGTTCTGGATGATGAAGATGAGCGTCAGGTATGTCTTGTTTGGGTATTGCCTGCATTTATCTCATTGGTAATTCTTATCTGTGAGAGTTGAAATTGTGTTTCTAAACTGAGTGAAGCCATGGTTACCATCTTTGGTAGTATTGTCCTTGGTTTTTTATAATGTTTGGGCGGTATAAATTACATCTATTTGTGCACACTAGCTTCCAGTATGATTAAATCTGTAGTACTCTAGACTTAAAGATGCAGACTGTGGGGTCAGAAAGAGACTGGTGCTGTTCAGTGTATTTGTATTCTGCCTAATACCTACCAGGATGTCTGATGTTTAGGAGAGGATTTTTTGTAAAGGTAATTCTCTACCACCTTTAAGTCCCATAACCTTATTTAAGATCATTCTCTCCAGCATTTAAATCTATTTTAATTGAAATTATTGTACTAGCTGTGACTAATCAATAGTCTTTTTTAACTGAAATAGAGTTTTCCTACTTTAATAATCACTTTGCAGTGTAGTACTATGCACCATTGCATATTGATTCCTGTAGCAGTGGTCGGTAGTCTTCAGCGATGTCTTGTCTTCTATGTGGATGTTCTGTAGAGTCGGTATATCCTCTTTAAATGTTAAATTTCATCTGTAAGGCAGCATTTTGAGTCTGTTGAATTCGATACCAGGAAAAAAGTCTGTCTTTTCTTTTTCTTTCAAAGTTGCGGATTCCAACGTATCGTGACAAGCCTGGAACAATGCCAGTAGTACAGAATATGCACCAGGTAGAGATTAGCTACTTCTGTTGTATGTAACTCAAAGAGAAGGCTAAATACCTGCCTTTTATTCTTTTCCTTGAAGTTTGTTTATAAAAGATTGATAGCAAATCCTCCTATGGTTTGACAACAGTGCAATCCACAGTCTTTGAAACTGTGAGTGCAGGAGTCTCGAGTTGGATGCTTCATAGAAAAAGTGTTCTAACCCAGTTACCCCAAGTACTTTAGGGGTGCTCCTAATTTTACAGCTCCTGGAGGAGGATAGTTGGCTGACAAGATTACAGGACTTGAACAGCCTTTTTAATGGGTGAAATGATACTGAACTTCCCCCCCCCCCACCTCCCCCCCTGAGAATGATAACCAAATTTAAAATATTTAGCCATGGAAGGATGGATATAAATCAAATCTGTCTGTGCCTTCATGTGCTACGTGGCTGTTGTTTAAAAACAGCTTCAGTGTTTTGTGTCATTTCTGGACCGAAAGTCACATGCTTGTAAGTGGGGGGTGGATGTTGGGGGAAATCTTGTTTTCAGCACATGGAGATAGTTACTTGTGGAGTATGTAGTACATGCTGCAGTAGTACAGTAGTGATAAATAGTTAGGGTGTACTATCTACTTTTAAGCAATTCTGTAAGCATTTAAGGGAAACTATTTCATTTAATACCTAGGTATTCTGATGACTAAAAAACAAGCATTGCGATGTCTTTTAGGCAGATGCTCAGATCTCTATGGCTTTACCGACTGTTCATGAAGTAGATCTTTTCAGGTAGGAGTTTGGACTGATTTATTCCTAGTTGTGAATTCCCACAAGTCAAATATTTATGACAGTTCCATAACACATCTTATAGTTTGCAAGCTAACATGTATCAGTATTGGTTTTAATACGCTTTCTCTGTAAAGCTGGCTAAAAAATAATTCCAACAACATGCAGACTGAAAAGGCAATAAATAAGTTTATTAAATGCTTCATTTTACAGGAGTATTTTATATTTTTCAAATTACTGTGAAATACTACAGCAAACTTTCTTTTTATCCAGTTCTGAATCAAATGCCTGTTTTTGCTGGTTATGTTAAGTGTATTAAAATACTTCCATCTGTTTTTCAGGTGTTTCTGTCCAGTGTTCTTTCACATTCAGATGCTTTGGGAGCTAGTGCTGCTAGGAGAACCACTTGTTGTGATGGCACCTTCGCCATCAGAATCTTCAGAAACAGTGTTGGCACTTGTTAGGTAAATGTAGTGGAGCTTCCTAAGTCATGACCAAGTGAGTCATCGTAGGTTGCAGCTGAGTGCAACTTCGTTAGATCTGAATATAACAAAGAATTACAGATTTTACATGTGCTTGTTTCTCTGGTGACATTCTGCACTGTATGCGTACAACAAGCTTATCCTCCTTCTTCCTTGCAGTTGTATTTCACCGCTGAAGTACTGCAGTGATTTCAGGCCATACTTTACCATACATGACAGTGAATTCAAAGAATATACAACTCGCACACAAGCTCCGTAAGTAAATCGAACTTTGTTGTGAAGGTGTTGCTCGAAGCCACTCATAACCATAAACCTGTTCTAAGAAACTCCTTAACTAATCTGAATTTCTATAATTAAAGAATACATTTAGGCTCTTAATAAATAAGATTTATCTTAGAGTGCAGTAGTTAGCTGTTTTAAGTTTTTACTCCAGTTAGATAGGATAAAGAAGTTATGAAGCAATGTCATCATTACACTACATTTGAGCTTTATAGGATACTTGTGTACAAACCAAGTAAAACCACAAATACGAAAGTGAAAGCAAGTTTTACTTTTCAGTAAGGGTTTAGCTATGCAATACCAGCTCTGTAGTAGCTCCTTTGGAAATTCTGTGATCATTTCTATTTTTAAGCAATCCATGCAGCTGTTTTGTAAAGTTAATCCAGTCGGTGTCCTAATTAAGATGATAATTTTAAAAGTAAATATCTCTGCACTACATATACTCAGAGCATGAGTCTACAAAAACAATTCTGTTTTGAAACTCCTTTAAGGACACAATTTTCCCATTAATTTCCCTTTTAACACAACTCTTATTTTGAGAGCATACACCTCCAATATGTCTAATTATGTTATTTGAATGCAACTTGACTTGGGACTGGAGTGCCTGTGTTAGGTTCACTGATCTTTTATAAACAAAACTTTTCTAATGCCTGAACAGGCAGTGGTAGTTGTGCTGGTCTGGGTTTTGTTTGTTGGTTTGGTTTGGTGGGTTTTTTTGTTGTTTTCTTACTGTATTTTTCCTCTCAAGAAAAATATTGCCAGGGATACAGCAGTGGAAAAACATACAAACATAGGTATTATGTTTCAGATTCTAATCCATGGGAATGGTTATGCAGCATGCAATTTAATTTCTAAAAATAATTCCTTGACGAGTTTGGTTAAACTTTAGTGACCCATGTTTAAAAATTGTATCTGCTTCTCTGTAGCAAAATAGAAAGGCTGTTCAGTACATACATTAGTATTCGGAATAGAGCTAGAATTGCACTGGCTTTTTTATGGAGAATCAAAAAAAACCCTGAAAGATTGAGAATAAAGCAGTGGCTTTAAGAAGGGGAAGAATCCAGGTGATGCAGATTCTGTGTATTTTATTACTTTTAGCAAGAGGAGAGCAAGGAATTTTTTTCATCTTGATGTTTTAATTTATCTTGCCTTTTCAGAAATCACTTCAGTGGTTTAAAATCAGAATTGGTTCTGGTAAATATGACACATCAAAGCTCCTAAAAGTCACCGAGCACCTTACCAAGTCTTGCTATTAT
>NW_010240727.1:5824-14665 GCF_000690775.1 Eurypyga helias | reverse complement strand
TGGTTTGCTTACTAGTTTACCTTGACCTGGAGAATTAGTGTGGGGCAGTGTGTTTGTGTGTGAAACTTGCTTTTTGGTTTACACGTAATAGGCATGAGAAGATTTAATAGTTAAGTTAGGCTAGACTTGATCTGTTCCTAGGGAGGAGAGCAGGAGAGTGCCCTTTGTCGGGGGTATTTTGAGGCTGTTTCTTACATTGATTCTTATGACGTGAGGATGAAAAGAACATCAGATAAAAACATAAGATAAAACGTGATGAATTGATTTTTCGGAGTGGAACAAAGGAATCTGTTGAGACGTTTTTATGACCACTGGTCTTTATCATTGTTTTGGAAGAGGGACGGTAAATCATGTATGGTAACCCTCAAAAACCATGAACAACGTTTGCAAATCCCAATGAATTGAAATCAGTAATGCAAACGAGTTTAACAGGATTATAGGAAAACAGCACAAATTAATGAAACCTAATTCAAAGGAGTGGAGAAAAATGCACAATATCTGGAATAAAATGTTTTCAGCTGGACATGCTTGAACAGCAGTAGGGCTCGGAAGAAGTGATTTTTCTGGTGAAGGTTGAGTCGGTGACAAGCAGGAAGAGACTTCTGAGAAACTGATACAGTTTTGTGCTCTCATTCTGAGGTGAAATGACATCCGTGGCCCAGACGCTCTAGTAAGCTACAGAGCTGTGTGATCAGATTTTGGTCCTATCTGTAAATCTCTAATGAGTTTTTCTATATTTAGTTGTTTATAATTAGCAACTGGAGGGAGGGATGAAAGTCAGAAATGTTTGTAGGTTAACATAGAAATTGATGCCCTGTTGCCACCATGATACAGCTGGAAGAATTGAATGAAAATACAGAGAATGATGACTTGTTTCTCTCTCCACTTTGCCTTGAGAAACAGGAAACTTAAGAATGGTGTAGAGGAAGTGTTAAAATTTGCTGGTTTTAAACCCACTCTGAAAAAATTATGATAACCTATGTTTAATATGTTGGTTCCAGTGGGGCTTTCAGTTATGGCTTTTCTTGTTTGCCTCTGAAATCGATGGCAGTCACTATTCTGAAAAATATGCTGGTATTTCACCACATGAGTGCTGTAAATCCCAAATTCTGCAGCCCTGTGCTGTAGCAGCAGCCCCATGCTCTTACTGCCTCTTGCTCTCGGGGTGTCTCTGTGCACCCTTGAAGCCAGATTCTAAGCATAGAGTAGAGAGGGCACTCTGACGGGTTCTGAGCTTGGACACAATGCTATTCGTGTGCTTGTACTTCACTCGATAACTGCTTTTTAACAAAGAATGCTGCAGTGTTGGAAAGGAAATAGGGTTTTAAGTGTCTCTTAACCAAACCCATCTGAGCAGTAGCTCTACAGACAAAGAGCAGTTAACGTTGACATGCATGTTGAAGTACTGAGGGTTTGTTATAATCAAAACTTGAAAAGTAGCAATTTGTCTTGCAAATATGACTCAGATTCCTGCTCATTTAAAAAAAAAAAAAAAAAGATAATACCCTGTTCTTGTCACAGCAAATGGACAGAATTCAGCCAAGAGTCAAAGCAGAAGATGTCACTTTTTTTTCTCCACTACTGTTTGGACTTCAAGATACACCTGTCTTGCTATTTTCTAAAACTTAAAAACTTTGATAAACATACTGTGCTCTTACATGCAGCTTAAAATGTAACTCAAATACAAAATTAATTTACTTCAATTTAGGAAGGAAAGTTATGTTTTGTTTTCATTAACACAGAAGCTCTTATTGTCATATTTTAAACACAGTCATTATCTTTCTAGCCCATCGGTCATTCTTGGGGTGACGAATCCTTTCTTTGCTAAAACACTTCAGCACTGGCCTCACATTATCCGAATTGGAGATATTAAACTTCCAGGTAAAGTACAAATAAACTTCTACAATCCTGTATGACAGGATCTAACTGTGTGCTTATTTATTTACAAACATAAGTAATTTACTTTCAATTAATTCGTGGATGTAAATCAGTCAAGTGAAATCAGGCTCTTAAGTACTGTATGTCTTGTATTGCCAAATCTAGCACATTAAATGCAAAAGCTGGCAATGCTCATTAGTAACGATGTTTTACCTTTTGCACAATCTGGTTTTTGTATCTTTACTAATAAGGTATTAAATTGAGAAGTGTGATTTATTACTGGTGTTCATTTTAGGATGAGCAGAATATGTCTGTCACAGCAAGTGCACAGAAAGTAAAACCCCTATGAAAGCCAAGTTTCAGTTTTTCAGTAATACAGACAGTTGTTTGTTGAGAATATTTTGATAATACTTTTTTTTTTTTTGATCTGTCAGTATTGCAGTAATTATTAATGGCTCAAGTTGGGTGATTTCCGTACATGATTGAGTAGAATTTTAATGCAACCTTTGGATACCATGTCAGTTGCTAGCCTGTAACAAATACTGCAGTACTCTAATTACTATACGCAATTCCTGAATGCAGCTGTTTGCTGTGACACATTCACTGTTGTGTTCTGGAAGTGGGAATGCATAAATACCCAGTTAGGATAATACACCATGAAATTGATTTCTGTAGAATAAGTTGCATTCAGTTTCTGACTACACCAAATTAATTAAAGAGCTACGTACTCTGTTCAGTATAATCAGGCAAGGTTCTGCTTTGCTTAGAAATATCATGCCTGTACATGCTTCAGGATACCTGTGGGGGTTTGGGGTTGTGTGGGGAGGAGTTAGCTACCTGTTGTGTAGTTAAGGTTTGGAAAACAGAATCTTAGTTAAGCTATTAAACCTCTGCAAAGCCGTATACATGGACTGCCTTAAAATTTGATGCTCGGTTGCAGGTTTTGGTGCAGAGACGTGAAATGCTTAGTCAGGAAGTTCTAGAGATGTATCTTTCTGACCTCCCTTTAAAAATGCTTTATTTTTTTTTAGGGACAAAGAGAGGGCTTGTGATCTTTTTTGGCTGCTTTTTTGTTTTCTTTTTCTCTCAACTCTGCAGTTTCAAAGGCAATTTATACTGTTATCTTTTCTGAAGTAGAGCATCCAACTAGATGTAAGAGGAAAGTTCTGCTGAGGCTGCAAGACTGTTAACAAGCTTTAGCGTCTTCTGGCTGGAGAAGGATAAGTTTGAAAAACAAAACAAACCTTAGTTTGGCCTATGGAAAAGGAGACTTAAATTCATTTTCTTACAACACTTAGTCTATGGCTACTGTTCTGATTTCTCAGATACAATTTTTATTTTGGCCAATGCACTAAAGATTTGATCCTTTTACCCGAAGGGGAACAGAGGAAGCTAGAATAAAATTTTTAAGTGATGAAACAGTCATTCACTGCTCTATAGTCAGCATTTTTCTTCAGCTGCTCTGATTCAGAAGGTCGTCCTTTCAGGTTTTTGGTTTGGTCTTTTTTTTCCTTTTCAACAGGGAACCCTTCCATAAAGTGAAAAGCCTGTGTGCCGGTGTTGATACCTTGACTGGGCATTTTTGGGCATCCATATACTTGGATACTTGTCGATGTTTCTAACACGTCTTACAATATTAGTCAGTCTTCTAAATGAAAGTGCCTGTTTCTGAAAATGAGTGTGACTTGTAGCACATTAACAGCGTTGCCTAGTAATACAGATAGAGATTTCAAGTAAGGTGGCTTTAAATGTTTTGGCAGGTGAAGTTCCAAAGCAGGTGAAAGTGAAAAAACTGAAGAACCTAAAAACTTTGGACTCCAAACCTGGTAATAAGTTGCTTCAGAGTTAAATTACCAGTTTCTTCATTTTAAAAAGCATACCCCATTTTTTCCTTTGGCTATACGCTGCTTTTTTTCTTTAGGTGTTTATACCTCTTACAAGCCATACTTGAACAAAGATGAAGAAATCGTTAAACAGTTACAAAAGGTAATACTGCAAGTCTGTTCTTAATGAAAATTGTTCCTTGTACTGTGCTTTCATTTAAGGCTGAGCTCTGCCTGTGTAACTGAAATGAACTTGGGTTCTGATTCCTTTGCCCCAGTTCGTACCTGAAAAGATGGGTGTACACCTTCATGGCAGTAGAAGGGCTGCTGCCTTGCTAACAGTTTCTGTAACCATATGAATGGTAGAGCTCAAGTTAGCTTAATAATTTAGAGAACTGAAGTGGTTAATCAGTTAATCTGGTTTGGGCTTTCCACCCTCTGTCATCCCCCTCTCATCTCTTTGGTCTAAAAATCTCGCACATGGAATGTGTAACAGTCAGAGCTTCCAAACTTTAACTGATTTGCATAAGTTTGTTTATAGAAATTCTTTAATTTCTCTACCTGAAAATAAAAAAAAATTCAGTTGAGGGGATAAATATCAGTGCAAAAGAATGTGATGCTGTTGCTTTCATGGTTCAGGGTAGGGGTTGCTTGTGTAAGCTTATGGCAAACGAATACAGAAACACCGGAATACATACTCTTGAAATAAACTCCACTACTACTTACATATTTTGGTGTAACAGACTTAATGTGATATTTTATTTCTTTTTTTTAAGGGTGTACAACAGAAACGTCCTACAGAAGCACAGAGTGTGATTCTTCGGCGGTACTTTTTGGAATTGACAGAAAGTTTCATTATTCCATTAGTGAGTACTTTGACTAGTGGGTTTCTTACATGTGTAATGTGGAGTAGCTTGGTTTTTTGCATTAGCTTGATTGAATAAGTCCAGTAACTATCCAGTTTACGTTGGGTCCAGTGCCATCCAACATCTTCATTAGTGATCTGCATGATGGCACAGTGCACACCCTCAGCAAGTTTGCTGATGGTACAAAACTGGGAAGAGCAGCTAATACACCAGAGGGTGGTGCTGATTAGGGAACCTCAGCAGGCTGGAGAAATGGACTGACAGGAACCTCGTGCGGCTCAGCAAAGTCTTGCACCTGGGGAGGAATAATACACAAAGCAGCAGTGTAACCTGGGGGCCAGCAAGCTGGAAGGCAGCTTCACAGAGAAGGATCTGGGGGTCGTAATGGACATGAAGTTGAGCATCAGCCAGCAACGTGCCCTTGAAGCGAAGGCCAGTGGTATCCTGGGCTGGATTAGGAGAGGTGCTGCCAGCAGATGGAGGGGGGGGTGATCCTTCCCTTCTGTTCAATACTGGTGAGGCCATACCTGGAGTATCATGGGCTCACCAGTACCAGACTACTGGTTTTAGTTGGGACAGAGTTCATTTTCTTCAGAGTAGTAGAATGAGGCTTATGTCTTGCATTTGTGCAAGGCTGCGGTTTAGGTTTGTGCTGAGAAGAGTGTTGATAATACTGGTGTTCTTAGCTGTTGCTGAGAAGAGTGTTTGTACCAAGTCAAGGACTTTCTCAGTTTTACTGTAGCATTATCATGCTTAGCATGAAAATTATGAAGGCCATAGCTTAATGTCAAAAGTGAAACATTTATATACCTAGACAAAAGGTTCAGATCTCAAAAAGCAATGCTGCTTCGTGTATGTTGCTGCACAGCATTTTCAGGTATTTGCTTGTGACGTACTGTGCAGCATTGATGCAAAGCAAAACTCTGTGCATGTATTTTAACGTGGAGTAAGAAGGAAATTGCGTTAACTCGTCCTCAGCACTTGCAATCCCTGTCACCTGTTGAAATAGGGTTTTTTAAGTGTAAGGGTGTTTCCCCTGACCTTGGGAAATGTCAGTATTGGAAAGGTAGAGTTGGAAAGTACTTTGTAATGAGAAGAGCTCTGTAAGCTCTTGTAGTAATTTGCTATGATAGCTGAGGGGATACTAAAAGGTAATCTATTAATATTTGAAAGATTGACCAATTTAAATTTAAAATAGACTGGCCTAAATATTTTCCCTTAAATATTTATTCTGTCTTCTAGTGGTAATGCTTTCCATGCCAGTCATTGAAGTTTAGAGAAATTTTCCATTTTTCAGTAACGTTTGTGCACTCAGCTGCTGTTCCAGTGGGCATGAGAAACTGTACCCAGCACATCTCAGTTCCTTTCATCTGCCTTGTCCAGGCAGAACATTTCATTACTTGTCCTCTAGGCAACTCATCTACTTCTCTCACTTCTTCACAGACCTACATCTCTTTCCAGCTCCATTTTTACCTGTGTTCTATCTGACTTTCAAAGAACTGTGTCTGTCTCCAAAGGTAGACAGTTTGAGTTTTGATTGAGTTTTCTTCTTTTGTTCATTGATTTTGGGGTGGTTTTGCCATTGGATTACCTGCAGTAGACACATGTCCCAGTCAGACTTCCTTGGCCAGTTGTTATATGGCCTCAAGGCAGCTATTTCCTCAGATTACTGTAGTATTTGCAGGATTTTCAAATCTTGTAACTACGTGAAGCTTAAACAAAAGTTGCAAGAGACCTTTGAGAAAAAGACAACATCTTCCACTTAGATTGAGAGCATCTAGAACTGGCAGAGGGATTATTGTGGACCTGGGCATTATCTCTGGCTCATTTCCTGTCAGAATGTTAATGGCCAACATGCTGTAGCAGGGGCTGCAGAATTTGCTTTCTCCTACCTGGTCTCAGTTTTCCTCATTATTACTGCTGTTTCAGGAAAAAAATGGGCAAATGAAATTCAGTATGGATGGCTGTTTCAAATGCTTAAATACTCTTGGGAAAAATCGCGTGTACAGACCTCTCAGTGGAGCATAAAATCCAAGATGAATGTAGGTTAACTGGGACATCTGATCCAACCCCGCTGCTCAGAAGGCGGCCAGTTTGAATATATAGCTCAATACTGACTTCTGTCTGCGAGAACTGGGACATGCCTAGGCGCTTGTTTGTCCTTGGGTGTTAATGGTTAGGGGAGTTTTTTCCTTAAAGTTTCTTTCCTGTTCTTTTGAGATATAGGATGAACATGTAGGGTGAACCTAAAACCCTTCTCTGGCCTTCCCCCCATCTTGCTCAAACTTTCACTTCATGCAAGTTACTTAATAAATTTTCTGTCATAAATCTTAAACTTACATAAATAATCTGATCTCACCCTGTATACTCCCTGTGTACTTTGCTTCCTGTCCTCCTTTCCCTCGTGGCCTCCTTGGGTCTTGCTGATGTAAAGTTCTGCAACTGGGAAATACAAATGGTATTAGATAAGCTCCTTATGTTCTCATGTGGTAAATATGCATGACCCCACCCTGTACTAACACTTGGGAGAGAAAATACTGTGGTCACAAGTGATAAGTAAACAGGCACATGGACTGTATCTTTATACCGGTTCTGCAAACAACCTTTCTTTTTCCTTTCTGTAGGAACGTTATGTGGCAAGTCTAATGCCTTTGCAAAAATGCATATCACCATGGAAGGTAAGGAAATATAATTTGAGTGAGCTGGGAATTGATGATTAGAGAAAACACTTGTGGTATGCTAATGATTTTTTTTTTTCTTTCCATAGAGTCCACCACAGCTGAGGCAGTTTAGCCAAGACGACTTCATGAAGACTCTGGAAAAAGCAGGCCCACAGCTCACATCAGGTTTAAAAGGAGACTGGATAGGACTTTACAGGTAATTTCTTTCATCAGCATAAAAAAATAAATTAGATCAATGAAGACACATCAGTAATACGAATGCTGGTTTTGTCAGCAAGCTTATTATCTGTATTAATTTAATTAAGACTTACTTTCAGAATATATGCTTTAATGGAATCACAGAATCTTTTAGGTTGGAAAATACCTTTAAGATCATTAAGTCCAGTTGTTACTTGAACTCTGCCCCACCTACCACTAAACCATGATTTCCCTAAGTGCCACATCTACACTTCTAAATCCTTCCAGGGATGGTGACTCCACCACCACCCCGGGCAGCCCGTTCCAATGCCTGACAACCCTTTTGGTGAAGGAATTTTTCCTAATATCCAACCTAAACCACCCCTGGTGCAACTTGAGGCTGTTTCCTCTTGTCTTATCCCTTGTCATTTGGGAGAAGAGACCAACCCCCGCCTCCCTCTCTGCACCCTCCTTTCAGGTAGCTGTAGAGAGCGATTAGGTCTCCCCTGAGCTTCCTCTTCTCCCCCAGCTCCCTCAGCCGCTCCTCACAGGAACTGTGCTCCAGACCCTTCATCTTCAAATAGGAATCATTAGTGCTTAGTATACTTCACTCATTTAAATCTGTTTCTCTGCAACCTGTAATGGTTTTCTTAAGATGCTACTAACAGTACAGGTCACTGTACACTAGTATTTTGGGTTTATTTCTGATTCTGACTTGATTCCTCCTTCCAGTCAAGCACAAAGATAAAAATGAGAATATTTCAAACCGAGCCTTGTTTTTTTTTTTCCTGAGAAAATTCCTAATCCTTGTCTTTGAGACCCCTTTTCTTTATATTGTTTTCTTAATCCTTGTCTTGATTAATAGAAGCACCTGTTATACTCCAGAATATAACATTTTTTAAAAAGCAGAGAAAGGGTCCTATTATCTTCTTCAACCTCTAACGTAATTACTTTTACATTTGATGATGTAGGAAACAGTGTTATGAAAATTGTAATTAAAATATAAAATGTATTTTGTGTTGGTGTTTTACCAGGCATTTTTTGAAATCGCCCAACTTCGATGGTTGGTTTAGGAGCAGGCAGAAAGAAATGACACAGAAGTTGGAGGCCCTTCATTTGGAAGCGCTCTGTAATGAGGTTAGAAAAATGTGTGCTTGTGCAGTCAGTTTTACTCTGGCTGTTTTCATTGGTTGAATGTGAAAATTGACAGTTTTGTCAAGGCTGAGCTAATGAAACATGCATTTGTTAACCAAGTACAAGCTAGAGCTAACACAGCAAGAGAACAATGTGAAATACAGTTCACTTCTCTTAGGACGACTGTCATCACTTATAAAATGTATCTTTAGTCTTTTTTTTGGGTTTGATGTGTATTTTGAAATGTAATATTTCCTGCCCCACTTCCCACACCCCCCCATC
>NW_010240727.1:0-5793 GCF_000690775.1 Eurypyga helias | reverse complement strand
GCCCACATCCCCAGCCCCATACCCCCACCCCCCCAAAAAAAATAAAAGGTTTTTAGTCTTACTGGATAACGGTGTTTCATTCAGCTTCCTTCCCTGGTGTTCCAACCCCTTCTGAGTTGCGATACAGTTGGTACTGTGATACAGTTGAAGGTATAAACTGCGTACCACAGAAAATTGACAACTAATAGATGCGGATGGTAAATAACCTACAACCAATCGTAGTAATTAAAGCTGAGAAGTGAAATCTCTTTATTGATATGTAATAAAATGCCACATGAATGGTCTTAAAGTTGTAAGATCCATCCTTTACTTAAGGAGCTGAAGTGGGTATCAGCATAATTTGAGTTGGAACAACTGATAAAGGTATCGCAAGAGAAGAGATTGTACAGGGGAAGAACAAAAAAAGAAGTCAACACCACAGCTTTAAAAAAAAACAACCAAATTGTGCTGGTTACTTTTTTAAAAAGCTGTTAATTTTTATCCTTTGCCTTGTCAGTTCCCAAACAGTACCTTGTAGCAACCCAAATAGATAGTTCAAATGGAGCAGCCCAAATAATTTGCAGGGCAATAGCTATGTCAATTACATCACCTAGAATCTGTCCAACTACGTTTGACATTAACTTCCTGCATAGAAAAGGGAATGTGTCACAGATTTATTGGTGACTCTGCTCCGTATTAGCTTTGTGATCCAAGTGTTAATATCTTTGTGTACATGAGCAAGTGTCTTTAGGACGTGAATAGTAAAGGGGCAGGGGAACAGAACTGCCATATGAAATACACTTAATGTTTTACTAGATACCAGCTATGTGATCTCCTTTGATGCCCTAGAAACAAAAAGTGCTGCCTGACACTATTGTAATATTTCCTTGTGCTGGCAGATCTGATTTGGTAAACATTCATTGCCATTTTGCATTGTAGATGCTATTTTTGAAACTAAGCCTGTTGGGCATGAATTTTTTTGACCGTTTGTGTCCCAGACTCCTGTTTTTACGAAGTCCCAGGCAAACAGGCAGCAAAGCAGATTTTGCAGTTCACAGCAGAGACAGTGCATGAGTAAAATGAGTTTAGTAAATGGCATGAGAATAACGTAAAAGAGAAGACCCACTGTGAATAGTAGGGGTAAATCAATGCTACTTTTGAAAATTACATATGTCGCTGCACATATTTCAATGCTTAATTTTTATTCTTTTAGAACTTGGTTTTCTGGAGCCAGAAGCATACTGAAGTAGAAACAGTGGATCTTGTCTTAAAGTTAAAGAATAAACTGGTAAGTAGCTGAACTGAACGTGGCTCAAATTTGCCTGACTTAACTAGATAAAAGTTTATAGTTGTGTTGACAGGTACTTAAATGAAAATACTGCTTAAGATCTAGGTCGTGAAGGAATCACTCATTCAGGTTTTAGAACAAAACCAGTTCATTTCAGCCATGACTGAAGAGTTAAGTAACTTGCCAACGTTGTCCAGCTCTGTTGAAAGCATGGCACTGATCCTGTTCTTTCAAAACTGGTTGGAACCCTGTGACTGATCTGAGTGGCAGCAAGGCTGAATCCACAGGGAAGCAGAAAACCACACTTCTGTGTGACTCTGCAAGTCCAAATCAGCGTTAGCTCTCACTGTCGCCTGGTTGTTGAGGAAACCTACCATTGTCCAAATTCCTACTCAGTCGCCAAATGAGGAATTAATTTTCCAGACTCAGTAATTATGTCACTTGGGTGTGTCCTAAGGTAAACGTGCATTTTTGTAGAAATCATGTTTGACTGTGCCTTTGCAGTTGCAGGCTGACAGAGAACAGCTTCCTGTGAAAGCTGACACACTGAAGAAGCTGCAGATACACATCCATGATATTATACTGGCGCTTCCAGATGACTTACAGGACATCCTGCTCAAAACTGGCACGACATGATTTCTACTGGGGTTTTTTGCGCAGGAAAAAAAGGGCAAATGTAGTTTCTCAGAAGGCAGTGGCTTCCCAACTTCAGACACAGCTCTAAATAGTGTATTAACACTACAAATGGACTGTGCTAACAGTATAGCCTGCTTTTTTTTCCACTTACGTACCAATGCAGCTAAAGGAGTTCCTGTGTCTAATAATGTTTCAAATAAGTGCTCTTAAAGAAAAATTTGTGGGCCTATGCAGCTATACCAGAGCGTAGGACCCCACGGTGCAGTGCTGGCATTGCAGAATGTTTTCCAATTGGTGCTGCTATACCCAATCCCGCTAACTCAGGGTAAGCAATATTGATCCTGTCCTGTCCATGTAGTATCTGGTTGCTTGGCCTTTTTCTTTTCTTTTTTTTTCTTTTTTTCATCCAGCAATAGGCCCAACTGGCATATTATGTGACTTGGTCAGAATACATTGTAGTTGAGGTATTTTACTGGTAAATCATTGCTCTCAAAATTGTTTCAGGGGCAGCTGAAATAATGAGATCGGTTGTTAACTTTCTTCCTTTCTCCTTCTTACCATCTTTCCAAAACCATGCCAATTTAGCATCTTTAAAGAAGAGAAGGCAGCTGACAAAAATTCCTGAAAAGAAGCCTCCTCCATTCAACGTCAATTGATTAGGGTGCTCTTACTCACATGCCTTAAACATAAAGTGATTGTGTACTAATTGGTGGTTTTAAACTGCTGATATTCAGGATTTAAAGTGCATCACTAGTGTAAATATAAGTATGCAGTGTTCATCACAGGAAATAAACACAGTGGTGTTCTAAATTTGGATTTTAAAATCCATGATTTCAGTAGAGTTAGCTGATATGGCCTGTTTCAGTTGGAGATCAGAGAAGTCAGCTCCTCTTACACATTTTTTTAATTTCAATTTTTTTTTACTTTGCTTATACTATTAGGGCATTTGAGGAGGTAATGGGGCTGGAGAGACTTTTTAGCTTCAACTGAAAAAAGCTTACGGAAAGGTCAAACTGTGGCAAGAAAAGATTGTAGCATGAAATTACTCTCTGTATAAGCATATAGCAGACATGCATAAAGAGTAATTTCCTCTTGCATATTAAGCAACAAAAATGTGACATTTTATATTCTTGAACACGTTTCAGTGGCATATAAGAACTCAGCTGCTCCACATGCAGTGTCGTACTTTGACCAGTTTCAAGTAGAATAAACCTAATGCTACAGTGGACACACAGTATACACTTTTATATGACAAGTGGATCGCAGTTATAAAAAAAAAAATTGCTTTTAAGTGCTTGGATGGAGTTTTAAAAAAACTTATGACATAATCCTGCTATGAGAATATGCTTTTGTATGATAAATATTTCATACCATCTTTCTAAAAATGTCTTAGGTAGATACAAAGTGTCACAACGGTATTTTTATGAAAATATGTTTTTTAATACTGTTATGGTTGGTATACAGTTACTCATGACCAAAAGTTTAATGTATGTTACGTCACTTAAACTACACCACTTCAGCATTAATTTTTAACTTGCAGAGGTTTTTTGCACACCCTGATGAATAGCATTTCTAATCCAGAAAGTAACGAGTGGCCACTGCTATTACTAAATTATCTTAAATATTTAACCTGGAGCACTGTGTAGTTTCTTGGAACCATGTAAACTGGTAACAATGATGATAACCATCACATGACTGCAAATATGTATTTTTGTAAAAGAAAATAAAGGTGTTGATTTTTTTTTTTCTTCCCCCCCCCCTCATTGGCTCTGATGTGACTGACATGATGGGGTGGTTGGGTTTTCCCCACTGCTGTGTAAGCAGAGCTGTTCAGCAGCAGGTAGAGATTGCTGCTCAACCTGACGGGATGGAGCTGTGCCCCTAGGTGACCAGAAATACCTGATGTGAGGGAATGGTGGTGTAGCGTGGTCACGAGTCCTGGCTGTGATATGGTGGAGCTGCAGGAGCCTCAGGAAAGCACATGGCAGGGGCTGGTTTCCAAGCCAGATTTACCCAACCTTCAGTCTATTTCCTGTACCCATCTGAGAGGCCCGTGGGACACATGGTAGTGGGAAGTAGACTGCAAGCAGCACTCAATCCAGGTTTCTTTAATGGAGCTGGTTTAAATCCCATCTTAAACAGAATTAGAATCTTGTTCAAAAGAAGGGCAAAAAGGGAAGTTGTACTGTACTGTTTTGCTGTCTTCGTCAGCAGCTTGTAAGGCTTTCAGTTGAAAAGGGTTGCAAAGGGCCTTCACCTCTAACTGCCAGTGCAGGCAAAATGTAGTCACGGAAGCAGGGGCAGTCCTTCCTCATCACAGGTTTCTGGTCGTGTCCTCCCTCCCTGCAGTCCTTTTACACTCGGCATGCATATTCTGACCAGGGATGCGTCAGCCATTCTTAGTGTTGCAGCAGAGGAATTGTATGAGCTGCAGAAAGTAGTTCACAGGTTGGTGAGCTGGAATTTTCCCACCTCTGGTTTGGTTTTGTTTTTAACTCAGTGTGCTTAACGTAGAGGTGAAGAGCATGCATCACCACACCCTCGTTCATCTGAGGCTTGGCAGGTAAAGGACAGTGCTAAAACCCTACTAGTTTCAGTAACTGCCTTGGCCTTCATCTGACTTCTAAGAAAGAATATGCATATATACATGTACACACACACATTGTTTGGACCAGGATGGGAAGAGGTCTGTAAGTGAAGGAGAGGATTAGAAAAGAGGTAGCAGGTGTTCAGTAAAGAAACGCTGAAGGTGAAAGGCCGCAGTTGGGTCACCAGAAGCAGCTAAGACTGCCTCAGTAGTGAGAGCTAACTGGATGTGCATCAGCTTTGGAACTTGTCAGATTTTAAACACAGTAAAACCAATGCCAAGAATAAAAACACGAGCTACAGTGTGGTCACTATGATAAAGGTGCAGCTCCTAGTCCTTTAGCAGTGTTAACATCCATGCCCTGACTGGAGGGGAATGAAGCAGAACTGTGGTGTGAGTAATAGTTATCTGTGATCATACAGAGCAACGGCTTCTGTTCATGTTGAAATGCTGATTATTGACAATGGCATCTGAACCAAATCCTTGTTAGACTATACTCAAACAACTGACATAATGAGGTCATCTGTGAATGACCTCACTTTAGTAAGAATATGCCAGCTTGGAAGTCTAGAAAGTAGTTCATTTCATGAAGAGTCCTTCAGATATTTTGTGTCAGGGAACCTTAACTTTGGTTCAGGGAACCCTAACTTTCCTGGCCAAAAAATAAACACTGTGGGCTCTGCAGTGACAATAGGTAAGGAGTCCAGTTCTAGCCTGCCAGTGCTTGAAAACTGTCCCGAAACCAAAGTCTAATTGCTAATTAGGATCGTGTTAACATCTTGGGCACTAACTGGATTACGTTAAAATATGACTTACTTGAAACCTAAATTTAATAAAAATAAAACTTATTTAAGCCAGGTTTTTGGTTCAGAAGAACATAATTCAAAACTTGTGTAAGGCTCTCAACCTGACACGTAGTAAGAGGACGGTCGAGGCTGAGTCTCGCTCACAGCTGCCTACTGTTGGGATCCAATTCAGGAATCTCGTTCTCAAGACCCCTGAAGTTGTTTAACGGATAATAAGTAAGGAAACAGCTTCTGGCTGAGAAACGTTAGCTGCTGTGTGCTGACCTCGCTTCCAACTAGCCATAGGCTCTACCTCCCTTGGAAGTTTGGGAGCTTTGGGTTGAAGCGTTTCCTTGGCAGAGGGAGCTCGGTCCCTGGGGTGTTCAGTGCAGCCCGTGCTGCCTCCCGCCCCGCCGTGGGGTTTTACAGCGGCTGGTTGCGGAATCGAGGGCACCTCTCGGGAAAGGGCACGTTTCTAACCACGCGTGGCTCGTTTCACTTTTGTTCCCACGTTACTT
>NW_010240726.1:0-2977 GCF_000690775.1 Eurypyga helias | reverse complement strand
CAAAGCATTCTGTGATTCCATGATCCTGGTGAGCAGTACCGAGTCCTTTCCAGACCAGAGGCGTAAGTGAAGATGAACTGAAAAGACAAGTCTGAAAATAAAACCACTGGGTGTTCTCCGCCCGCCGACGGCCGCACCAGATGAAAAACAAGTTTGTGCAGTGGGTCTGGAGAAAGATGCTGCCTAATCTACAATGCACACGGCAAGCCTAAGCCAAGGATCTTAAAGCTATTAAGGCTTGAGCAACTTTGAAGCCATTCCCACCGGCACATCCAGGATGCGGCAACAAAGACCCACCAGCCCCGGTGCTGGGGCAGCCAGACCCACCGCCACCAGCGCTTTGCAAACACCTGCCCTGCAGTTAGAGCACACACGACCCGACGCTTCACCGCCGCTCAACACGTGGAGGGATCGGCAGGAGCGGAGCGCTCCGAAGTTAATTACACCTCGTGTACATTTGAGGCTGTCCTATCAGCAGTTAATTCAGGATTGAAGATGCTCTGAGGTTATTTCTCCCCATACTGCTAAGCCCCAGCTTTACAAGCCTGGCACCGCAACGGGGTCCCCCATTTGCAGAGCAGAAAAGTTGTAATATTTTAGTGCCATAATCCCAGTCCTAAAGCTGCCCGAGCGCTTCGCTACTGGCTGCAGAAGAGATTAACACCCGAAATATTCACGCTGCACTTTCAGATTCAGCAAAAGTGGAATTCAGGCGTGAATTCCTTGTGCGCATACGTAGCGGTGGCCCTGCAGACCCAACCAGAATGGCTACCACAAGGGATGTATTTGCATCTCTTTTACATAGGTTCCAACAATTTATTTTTCCTCTTTAAACCAACAACTGAACTTTGAGTTTGGAAAGAGAATGAAAAACCCCCCAAGAGCAGCAGCCACTCACTGCCTCGCCCAGGTGACGGCTATTTCATGGGGTCCGTACAAGTCCTAGTGATGGACACTGGGACAAGCCAACCGGTAACTCCCACGGGACAAGACACAGGGTGGGCACAACCCAACAGGTAGCCTGGCCGAGGGGGCACAGTGCTTGCGTATCTAACGAACGGGACCCCCAGCGAATCTCGTTCTATTCAGCCACCAAGACTGGTACTTGAGGTCCAAGTCAGGCTTTTCAGCAGAGTAAATCAGCAACAGCGGCCTGATGGGACCCCAACCCTACAGTCCATTTCTGCAAGGGCCAGCTTGAAGGGAAGGCTGGTTGAAAACCTCATCTGAAGGTTCGTGACAGTTCAAGGCTCTTCGGAAAAGGAAAGAAACTGAACGTGGTTACGCTGTGCCGTTTTCCATGGTTGAAAACCTCATCTGAAGGTTCGTGACAGTTCAAGGCTCTTCGGAAAAGGAAAGAAACAACTGAACGTGGTTACACTGCGCCGTTTTCCAGTTCCTTTTCCTCAGGAAGCCTGACTCTGCCAGCACTGGTACCAGACCAAAATTGGAGGAGCAACCCGTTTGGGGCCTCATTCGACTGCAGAGTCCTGTAGCCCAGGCTGAAGCAGGTTCTGCTCTGGCACTACTCGCCAGCCACAGTGGTTGAGCCGCCACCGTGCATTTTGGGATAGGGAATGTCCCGGCTGCACCAGGACCTCTGGTTTCCATTCACTTGCTTTTTGAGCAGCTCAAGTTGAGATGAAATCCATCCTCTAATTGGTATTTCAGAGGTAAAGTCTGCAGGTCACAAGGAAAGTGGGTGCTCCTGCAGCTCTCAGGCTCTGCCTTTGGTCAGCTCGGCTGTAATTTATTCCTTTTTACTCAACTGCCGATCATTAGCATCAGCTTGTCTTAAAAGTGATTTCACAAGAGGCCTTTTGTCAAATTTACATTGGCATTTGTCAGTTTGAGATTAAGCACGGGTGCTTACCAACTTGATAGCGCAGCTCACTCTAAAGCATAAATTACCATTTTAATTGAGCTCAGTCAGATCTATTGGAGGCCCCTTCACTAGAAGCTCATTATATATTTCACCTCCCCAAAAGTCCATTTCCCTGCTTTGGGGAGCTAGAGACAGGTTTTAGGACAGATTGCAGCTTTCCCTGTCAAAGGGAAGAAGCTTTCTGCCTCCCAAGTCATTCCTGACACCTCAAAGGAAGAGCCTTTAGAGAAAGGCATGAAAGCAACCAGGCAAGTCAGGCTCACCCTACGGGAAGAGGACGCTCCCACACTTTTGCACGTTTTCTTTGTGCCACATCCTGGGTTCGTTACCATTATTCCCATATTTGAACCAAGGGGGAAGGATAAACCGGAGCCGGCCGTGCGGATGCCTTCGCCGCTGTGGCGGTCGCCGTCAATCACGGCGCCAAAGCCACAGTAGGAAGCGCGTGTATTTCTAGTTACAATTACCAGGGGAAGTGGGGGGAGATCCCTCACGGCCAACCCCAAAGATACCGCTTTGTCTAACCACCTCTCCCCGTTACGAGGAGAAAACAAAAAGCAGCAAAGGCTATTTAACAGCAAGGAAAACCTCCCTCTCCACCATATTGGATTTTCTCCCCCCCTCTTCTTCAAACAATGCCTCTTATTTGTAACCTGCAATCCACCCTTCAGCCCTACTAAACCCACAGCGGATAAGCCAGCGGTGGCTCCAGGCATCTCCCGGTCCGAAGGACGACAGGAACGAGAAGAAATCCTCACACGGGCAGCGCCACTGCCATTTTTTCCCCCCCTCTTCTCAGCAGCCTGCAGCGCGGGCTGCATCCTCCACAATAGGACAAAGCCCCACCGTGGCTCATCCCCCTCCCTCCGCCGCACCCCCAAGTGCCATCAGCTGTCAGTTTTCCACAGGGATGACCGAGATGAAGGGCTAACGCAGGAGAGGATATGTATGTGGGGGTTTTTTTTAGGGGGGAATCAGACAAATTTGACAGGCGTGCAGGGCTCGCCCGCCTCCCCATCCCCCTCCTGCTGCAGTCTGGGCTGGATGGAGAGCCGAAGGCTGCAAAGGCGGAGCGGGGAGGGGAGGAGGAGG
>NW_010240725.1:29897-33387 GCF_000690775.1 Eurypyga helias | reverse complement strand
GGGGTGGAGCCGCACAGACGCGGCGGGGGATACAGCACCGGTGCGTTCGGCCATTTCTGCCTCACGGGCGTTTCCAGGTGTGTGTTTTCAGGGTGACGAGGGGGACCGGAGGGGCTTTTTGTTTATGTAGGGGGTTGAGTGGGATGTATTTTATTCCCTGATGTGAGGGGGAAAGAGCTTTAAGTAACAAGCGTTGTGGTTCAAATTCAGCCTCCCAGGTGGGACAGCAAATAGTGCTTGGGTTTTGGGGTTGGGATTGGGGTTTTGCCTAATGTTTTGCAGCGCTGTGCAACCGTTTAGTGAAAGGGCGTCAAGGAAACAAAACCTATGTGCTTCAGGGGGGGAAGATGATGCGTATGAAGGAAGAAGCCTCTTGTCTTAACGTACAAGTGACATATAATCCAGGTGGTTCAGCATTTTCTAGTGATCCGGTTTTTTCAGGCAAGAACAGAGCTTGGAAAACACAGATGCTGGCTGAGCAGTACTTTGCTTTTAGCCCAGAGCTGTATGAAATAGCATAATAAACAGCGGGGGAGGGGAAGCGTGTTCCCATTAGATGAAACGGTGGATCCATTTTGTTTGCAGTAACTGTTAATGTTACAGGCAAATGCCAGTCAGAAAATTGATTTCTGCAGTTTGCTACTTAATATTTTTTTAGAAGAGAAGCCCCTATCCATCCTCTTGCCCCTGCTCCAGGGGGTGGGATTGCCCCAGTTTTCAGCTGGCTACGTTTTCAGCTGCCCCCAGAAGCTGTGGTTGTAAACGGTGATGTGCAGCTGTAAGGTCGGAAGTTACTTCCAGCATCTCTACTGGACTTCCTTTCCGCTGTCATTTTATAATCACATTCCTTCCTTTTTCACAGGACAGAAGGGGGTACCAGAATGACAACTGCCTTGCTGTGTAACATGATATTTCTGCTGGCATTTGGATTGGCTTCAGCTTTTAGCCACAGCCCCAGGACCCCTGACAGGGTTTCTGAAGCAGATATTCAGAGGCTCCTCCATGGGGTTATGGAACAGTTGGGCATTGCCAGACCTCGGGTGGAATATCCAGCGCACCAGGCTATGAATCTGGTTGGCCCGCAAAATATTGAAGGTAGGGAATTTCTGCTTTGAGTTACGATGAATTTATTAGTATCCTGTGGTAATAACTATTGTTTTGCATATAGTTTAAACTCAAATATCCTGAACTTAAAATCATGGATATCTTCACCATGTTGTTGCCTGATCTTTGTTTTAAAATCATCATCCATCCTTTACTTTTCTTAATGTAATGATGTTGGCAGAAGAAGTAGTGGGTTTTTTCAACGTACAGGCATTGTAGCAAAAGTCATGTTGACTTAGAAGTCTCTAGTACCTCAAAACAATGGGTTTACTAAATTCTTCCCCAACAGTGTGTATAAATACATCACATATATATTTCACATGAAACAAATGTGAGCTATAGAGCCCAAATCTCATGGATCTTTAAAAACATTTGCAGACCAGAAGAGATTGAAGGTTTGTGCTGTCATGTGAGATAAAGGGAGAAACCTTTTGGGTTTTTTGGGGGGAAGGGGTTCTTGCTGTGTGCTACAGAACCTTGTGCAGCCCCCTGTGGGACAGCATCAGTGCTGGAGCACTCAGGGCTGCAGCTGCAGGGGTGGAAAGCATACGGGTTCTCTTCTCCCTGCACCCACTGGGATGCTGTGATGAATGCTCTGGGCTCAGGTTCATCTTTTTTTTCTTTTGCAAGTACTTCTGGTCTCACTTCAGGTGAGTAAATTTTCCTTGGAACCAGTCTTTTATAACTATGCAAACCAGCTGAAATACATGGCTCAAATATTTTAGGGTATTCAGATAATGTTGCAATATATTGCTCCTTAAATTGTAATAAACCAGTTTTATTTTGGGATTACAGCAAAAGGTTGAATGTATGCAACTCCAAATATAATATTTTATGTGCACACCCCAAAACAGAGCAGAAACTCTCAACTCCTCTCTTAGAATTAAACCAACTTGATGCAGTGAAGCGAATCTTAGTTCCTAAGTCTGTGTCCTTTATTTTGTTCCCAACTGGATCTACAGACTATGCTAGCCAAAGAGATACAATTGCCTTAATGGAGGCTAAGGAGCAGATTAAAGCTCAATGGGCATTTCTACCAGTTAATTGCAGACATAAGTTGATACATTTTCTAAAGAAACTTTGATGGACATCATATGCTTTTCTGCAAATTTAAATGACGGAGATTAGTCTTAAGGAGTAAAATTTGGTCTGTACCCTTTTTTCCTCCTTCAGGAGTGTTTGTTTGGAGAAAAATTGGGACAGACTGGTAGAAGTGAGTAATTTTACTCTTCATCTCCCTCTTTTCCCCAGACTTTTTTTAACCTTAGAAAAGATGAGCAAATCTGGATCTCTGACAAATATTTCATTTTAGCTCTTTGCCACTGTTTTCTAATTACAATGTTAGGAAAATCAGATTAAGAATCTTTTAAGTATTGAAACTTCCCTGGTGCTTGTGAGACTCCAATAATACTAGTTTTCCAGTCTTCTACAAACAGCAGTTTGGATAAATCTTTATTTTTTCCCCCTCTCTCTTTTTTTTAAATAAAAATCTTTTGTGTATGTTACAGAGTAAAACTGAAAGGTGATAAAAGTCTGGTTTGTCATATTTAACATTCCCATCTTGATCAGATGAGGATGACTCACTTTTTTCAAGTCTACCATGGATATTTAATAGCCTATTTAGAAATTTCTGCAAAAGCAAAAAAGCCTCGTGAGGTAAACACTATCAGTGTAGAAACAGACAAGCAAATCAGATCTTCATGTCAAATGTTGCTTTTCAGAGTGTTTTTTTTGTAATTTTTTCAGATAGTAATAATTTGCTCCATCTTTGTTTGTTGTGGTGGTATGTGTAGCTGGGTAGATAGATATCTCTTAAAGTATCTGATAGGAAACTTCAGTTTAAGAAAATATTTTGAAACTGTTGGTTCCAGTTACAAGATTAACATGGTCTTATGTCATTCTACACAACATTTTCTCATACTACTTTTTTAAAAAGTACATATAATTCAGTCAACTTTTACCATGAGCTTATCTTTAAATATCAACCATGAATTACAGGATAGCTAATCCAACACTTGCATTTAATTCTGTACCAGTGATTTTAACTATTACATTGTGAAAAACTCAGAATGTAATGTATCAATTACTAATCAGTTAACAATGCTGCGTTTCATCCTCTTTAAATATTTATTTTTGAGTAATTTGGGGAAAAATCTGCACAATGGTTTTGACTTTCTATTAGGTGTCTACTTTGGAAACCGAAGTGCTAAAATGTCTTAGTAAGACATTTATTCAAAACAGCCTAGTTCTGTAAGAGATTCCCATGCATAATGGTATCTTACAATGGTATCGTACATAATCTGCCACATAATGGATGCCACATCCATCTGGTATCTACGAGAAAAACAGCAGCGTTTGCCATTTCCCCCCCAGTCTGCCCACACTA
>NW_010240725.1:29211-29555 GCF_000690775.1 Eurypyga helias | reverse complement strand
CTGACCTCCCAGTGCCTGCAGTCAGCCAGTATTTCCTGAACAGAACAGCATAGGAACTGGATTAAATTGTAGTGCAACACATCAGATCTTAATTTTGCAGCTGAATACCATGCCTGCTTTAGGCTGCTGTGATAGTTTTCGGCAGTAGCTGGGAGATGTTGGTAGGTTGGGTCCATTAAACTTCCTAGAACTTCTTTGTCAAGATGATGGTAATTTAACATTTTGTCAAAGGTGGTATGGATCTATTATAACAGTAGTAGGAGTAATAATGATAGAAAGCCAACCTTATCCTGGGGTGTATCAGAAGTGTGGCCAACAGGTTGATGGAGGTGATTGTCCCCCTG
>NW_010240725.1:13314-28777 GCF_000690775.1 Eurypyga helias | reverse complement strand
GGAAGGTGTCCCTGCCCATGGCAGGGGGGTTGGAACTAGATGGTCTTTAAGGTCCCTTCCATCCTAAACCATTCTATGATTCAGGCCAGGACCTTGTCCTCTGGTGAGGAATGAGGATGGGAGGCATTTGAATGAGGACCCCCATGAGGCATTGATCTGTTATGGGCAGATGAAGTGTAATGCTGAGTATCATAAAAATATTGAGACCTTTCTGAACTTGGTTGGATTTTTTTGGTTTATTTTCCTGGGGCAAGACTGGTTCTTACACATTTTGTGAAATTCCATCACGTGATGTGGAAACAGAATTTCCTCTGAGGATGAAGCTTCATCTCTGCTCTGCTAAACAGACCTGCAGGACTTCCTAGAAGAATGATGTTCCTGATGGTGGTGAGCTCTTACAGCATGCTTGTGTCTCGGGTAGTCCTTGGCCAGTGTGCAAGGAGATGAACTGAGCAGCACAAGAAAGTGTCGTGGGTTGTCATGTTTAAGCAAAAAAACCCTGTGCCTGTATCACAGGTGTTTCCTGGCAGGAGAACTGAGGAGGGCTTGTGATTGATGTTCCCAGTGGTATCCATATGAACAATAAATAATTTATGGTTGAGCTGTAAAAAAAATAACTGCATGTGCTTTTAGATTGTGTCAGTACAAGGTTTCACAATCTGAAGGACTCACCTATGGGCTTTCCACTACACAGTGACACTGATGTCACAGGCATCATAATTCTGTGTGCAAGTGCTTAGAAAAATGGTCATGAAAGGGAAACCTAAGAGGGAAGGTAAGAAGGAGGCTGAACAGTAACTGGAATATGTCACAGTAAAACAGGGGTTTCATCCTAAATACCATCATGACCAAGTGGTAATTCACTAACTGCTCTCCTGAGGTGCTGTCTTCGTTGGGAGTTTTTGCCTGAAAGTAGTGGAGAGTAGAATCGGCTATGTAACTCTTAATTTATGAGAAATCCTGAGCTGCTAGGAGTGTTGACTCCCAGCTGTTTTTCAGACCGTAGGTTGCAGTGCCCAACGTAGGCAGTTTAAAACCTACTTCATCCCATACCAGCATCCTCATCATCAACCCACTGACTGTTCTGGAGTGCGTCTGTTTCTCATTTTGACCAGATATTGTATCTCAGCCTAAAAAATATTTTATCAGTCAGAGCTTAATAAATTTAGTATGTTCCTACAGAAAATTGCTCTACCTAACAAAATATTTTTGTCAGAAATTGCCCCAGCAGTGTGGACCTGCAGCAGTGTTGATAGCTGCGGATGCCATCAGCTTCAGCTGAGCCAGGGTTCCAGAAGTAACACTGATTTTTCAGAAGGCCGAGATTTCACCCGTTATATGTGTACACTTACAAACGAGGTGCTGTCAGGAAAAATTAATTTCTGTGGCTTTGGAAACAAATTTAGGCTGCCATAATATAAGCAAGTTTATACTAGCAGCCTGATTATAATGAAATGTTGTTTGCAAATCTGAGTGATTATAATAATAACCTTTTCCAGCTGAATAAGATCTTAATAATTTTGTGTAACAAAAATACTATTGCTGTTAGTTCATAAGCAGATTTCCTAATTATGCCCATTTTCCATCTCAGCTATCTACATTTTTTCCAGTGTTAATCATCATATTTTGACTTTTAAATGCTAAAATATGATCTTCCCCACACCCTAAGAAAAGGAAAGCTTAGAGCTGCCTTGGCTGTAGAAAGTGAAGTCAGAAACTTTCTCTGTACCAAAGACAACTAGAAGATGGAAACTTTACAGAAAACACATTTAAGAGCATGTGTTTTCTTTCTGAAGTGACCAGATAGTTTTCTTGTTGATGGATAACAAAAAAGTACAACCTCTTAATTGAAAGAATTTACTGCCTTTTCTTATGTTGAAATTACAAATTCATGGGGTTTTGGTGGTTTTTTTTCCTTCCCTTTGCATTTGTCAGTTTACCTGTTAGCTCAGCTCAAGCTGCTAAAATAGTATGGTCTAAAATGCCTGATAAGGAGTTCAGTCTACCAAGTTCAGGCTGTGCATAGCCCAAGGGGCGCTGGGAGGTCCAGTGGACCTTTCCTCCGTGGACAGCAGTGTGAGCTGCCCGGGGAGGATGGCTCCTCCGCCCCAAGCCCTCAGGGACCTGCAGAGACAGCACTCCTCTGCTCTGTTAGCTGAGTGGCAGCAGTTCATAGGATAAGTATGTCACAAAAATGGGAAGTTGCTGTCTGAATCCCTGTACTTGTGTACCACAGACGGTGCGTGGCATGTCAGCAGCCAGACAGATCCTCTGTGAGGAGTGTCAGGTGAAGATGCTTTTAACACCCGAGGTGGTATCTATCGTAGGAGCAGCTGGTTTTTGCTGACCACTTAATAGATTTTCTTTCTCTGCATCCTCTGAGTCCTAAAAATAATAGACCCATGTTTACTACCTTAATTTCTCTAATAATAGTCACTCTCCTTGTTAATTTATCTATTCAGAAAGCTACATTGCAGTCACTTAGCAGTGTCTGTACAAAGAAGGGGGAGGGCGGAAATGTAGAAAAGCCAAACAGGAATTTTTAACGAGTAGCTGTTTTTCTGTAGTTACTATTTAGGTTACAAGCACGAATGAGCTTTATTCAAGTTTTTTTTAGACAAGAAAAGGGCTGTATTTATGTTAACAGAGGACAAAAGGATAAAATAAAGCAATGCCTTTGACATTTCAAAAGCATAAAGTTATTTTTTTCTGCCTAGCATAGAGTTTAGGAAGTAAGAGACCATATGGTGTTTTTCTTTCCTTGCATGCTTACATGTTTGTGCCGATATTTAAGGGTTTTTGAGGGGAAGGGAATATGTGTATAATGCAAATTTCAGGACTGTTATACCGTGCATGGAACAGTAAAATCTCACTTAAACACACGGGGGCACCAGTAGCTCAGCTCGGGCAGTTTATGGCACTTCATAACAGGAAATGTGAAATCCTATTTTCGTTTTCATCTCCGTACATTTTCATTGCCTCCTATACAAGAAAGCCTCTTGGGTGGTTTTTGTGTTTCATTTGGTTGTTCTGGTTTTATTTCTGAAAAACACGTAAGGCGAGATGATGATTGATAAAGGTGCTGGCGTGACAGCCCTCAGAGTCTGAAGTTTTCCATCTGCAAGAAAGGCGTCAGGCTGTCAACCTCAGTGGCAACATCAAATGATGTCTCTTAAATCCTGATCGTTTCTAGGAGTAAGAAAATATGATGCCTGTTTGGGAGGCTTTTGACTCTCCTGCAGAGGCTGCTTATAGCTACTGAGAAAAGGCTGGGGTTTATTTGATTATTTTGAAAGGAAATAAATACCTATTTATTGTTTTAGAGAAAACTAGTTACTGCTTGCCTGATTGAGATGGTAAAACTCAAAGGAGTCTGGAACATTATGTTGATATTTCTACTGACAACTGGTAGTGAATGACTTGTCAGCACAGACTCTGTACAAATAGCACTTTGCATGCAATCTACTGGCTGTAAAATTATGCAGATTACTCGTGCATGTTAATAATGTCGATTTTGTTTATATCTTCCTGATAAGAAAACTAAGACGGAAAGTGCTGGATTACCATGCTGTCTGGCCTGTAACATACCTGCAAGATGGCTACTTGTTTCCTACGTTACATTAAAATCTTCTTATCAGAAAGTTGCCAGAACTTATGAATGCACTCAGCGAAACCAGCACAGAAACGACCTTTGCACTCGTTCCCTTTTGGGCTAGTGTGGGGCTGTGCTTATACCCAAATATATTTGGACTTCCTTGGGCAGCTGGAAGTACTAACCATTGATACGCGGGAGTATGATAGCTGGGGGCCAGCAGACGTGGCAACGCCGTGGCTGCGTCCTCTTTTCTCTAGCAGACATCCTCTGTGCCAGCGTTAGATGTGTAGGATTCCCATGCTCCTGGGCTGGGGCAAACCCCCCGCAGCCAATTCTGTTGCTTCGGAGGCACTTTGTAGTGCCAATGTAGTGAGAAGAGACCACGCAATCACTTGGGATTTGGATTATTTTATCTGTTCTATAGGGAAAGTCATGCTGTACTTAAGATGTAACGTTACATTCACAGGGGGACTGAGTTTGCTGAAGCACTCATGACTTGAGTCGAACGCTGCGTTATGGGCCTGATGTTTAACAAACAAAGTCAACCCCCAACTTCACTCTACTAGTCTCTGCTTTCAGGGAGTTTTTTTGCAAAGTACTGAAATAGCCCAAGAAATAGGATTTCAGAATTCAATATGGACGGCTCAAATTTGTAACACAAATTGCTACATTTTTGTAAAATACATTAATATGGTAGACATCTGGATTTGTATAGATCTGACTAAAATACCTATAATTTTCTTTGTATTTTATTCCCCAAATTGTAATGTCAAACATAACCAAAATTTGAGTATGAAGCATGGTGCACGTCATAAGAGAAGCAATTTAGAATACAAATTCCTGAATTTGAAAGGTAATGACGGTGCCAAATGACTCTGCCAAATTACAGGGATGGTTTATGGTGGATTTTATTTATCTAAGTGATAGGCACAGCTCTGTGAAGAAATTGAACATTAAATGATTATGCCTATAACTCCACATCAGGAAAATAATGAGGTGGTATGACTTTATTTGTTCTTTTTTTGGCCTGCAATATCTTTGCTTCCATCTGAATTTATAAGCCATGACAAGCAGTAAATAACAAGAAAGCGAGTTGGTGTTTTTATTGCTATGTGAAGGTGGTATTGTGTTACCTCAGCGTTTGACAGCTTTCCCTCTTGAGGAGCAAGGGCACGATCCAGCAAAGGCTGTGGTGTTAGCACTGTGTGTTCTGCCACTTCTGAATTTGAGGAACTGCCCTTCCTAGACACCCCTGGGCTGCAGGAGCTGCGCAGGCACTACTCTCGTCTCCTCGGTGTGCCTGCGGAGAGGCAGGGAAAGGTCCCAGAAGTAGTGTGCTCATCAGAGAAGCCAGGCATTGAGGAACACAAGAAGAGAAGTTCATTACTCCCCGTTTCTCTCTAGATATTTGTTGTTTGCATGTGGATCTAAGGGACTTAATTAGATCTGAGGCTTTGCACCTTCTCTTGAAACGACGTGTTTATAGAAGTCCTTGTGACTGCAGGGGGGTGTGTGGGTGTCACATCTTTTTTTTGAGGAACCAGGAAGATAAAGTGACTCCAGCTCTTCCAACCTCCCACTAACCACTGTTAGGGGATGTAGACTACTGCTGCTCTTCATAAAGTCATCTTCAAAAGATGCCACCAAAGGAGAAAGCAGTTTGAGATGGAACTCTTGGCGGGCGAAGAAGGGTGGCAGGTCTGTAGGGATTTAGAATTAAATAGATTCTCATGTACCTAGAGGTAATTAATGAATTAGAATGGGATTTTTTAGTCACTTTTTTATATATATATATGTTACTAGGAAGAAATAATCCAATAAGAGAGGTAAGAAACCTGAGAAGGAGAGGGAATACAATAGCTTCTGTATTGTCTGGTGCTTTATAGTACTTCTGTTTTCTAGTGTTGGCAGATGGTATATCGAAACAATATGAAACTCTAAATTTCATCTAGCAATGGAATATGGTCCATAAGTATTTAAAAATCTACCAGTGAAGGTTGTCCAAATTATGATGAGCTCTTGTTTTCAAATTTTTTTTTTCCCTGATTGTTTTTTACATGCATAAAATAAATCCCTGGACACATTAGTTAGGATTTATACTTTGTTGTAATTGTTCTCAAAATCATGTGCATTTCCCCTGCTCCCATATGAATTTTAAATTAACTTGCAGTAAGAAAAGCTGTTAAAATTTATTTGGTTCTATGAAAAGATATTTTATAAGTCTAGACAAAGAAGAGATTCTTGCTTTTCTTGATTGTGGTGTGGTATTCAGGAGATAGGATCTCTGGCATGTTCCAGAGGTTTCCAGAGCTATTCTCTCTGTGCTTCCCATCGTGCGTGCTTTCAGCAGGGCCCTCGCGGCTGCTGCAGGCATGAATGAGAACAGGGATGTTCTCAGCCTCTGAACAGGAGGGAGGAAGAAGCTGGTTTCTCCCCTTGGGATGCTGTAGTACATCAGGATAGCTGGCCTGAGTCCCTCTTGCAGTGCCAAAGAGCAGTGCTGGGCCTGGTCTTACCTGGCGCGGCTCTTCTTCTTATGGCTCTCTTGTCTTCACTGTGTGCTGACACTTTTATTCAAGTGCAAAAGAAGCCTCGTTGTGACTCAGGCCACCTTGGCAGAAGTTTTGAATGGGAAGTCCTCTGCTTCTGGAGTTGTGAGGTTATACTGCTCACCAGAGCAGAGGCTCAGGGGCCCTGTAGCCCCGCACGCATACTGTTCACGATGGGGTCATTAGGGGGAGTTAGAAAATCTACCCTGATGGCAGCTGTCAGACAGGCACACAAAGCTTTTAAATGCTTGTGTTGAAGAATCCGCTGGTACTTGGAGCCATCTGTATGGAAAATAGAATTGGAGTGACTGTGAACTGGGAAATGAACAGAGAAACTTCATGAAGTTCAGTGGAGCAGTAGACAGAAAATACAGTCCTATTCTGGACGATTCTGGTGCCTCCATCGTCTCATCGCCAGGAGCGTCTGTATGAGTGTGTTGACATTGATGGAACATTTAGGCTTCTCCTGCAGGCAGTGTCAATGCCAACGACTAAAGTGCTCCCGTCTTTCCTTGGCCCATTTACATATATAGGGTTGAAATAGTGTCCCATCCCTCGTGAGGGAAAAAGTAGGTCACCGGTTTCCTATTATTGCTCTGTTTTATAAACCACGTGCTGCACACATGTCACCAACAAGGTAGTGTTCCACAGCTGCAGGCGTGTGGTGCTTGCTGGACGTGCTTCTCTTGCCTGCTGACGCGCGGTCGCTGGAGGTCAGTGTGGCCATGAGGGCCCGTTGCTGCGGGCCGCAGGTTGCGCCGTGTTTGTAGGAAGGGTAAGCTTATCCTCACGGGGAAGCGCGAAAGCTTTCTGCTCATAGTGGAGGGCAAATCAGTGCAGTACGATACAGAGAGGACTGCTCAACCAAGGAAGGCATGAGAGATGGCTTTTGTGCTCTGTCAGCAAGTGAGCTGCTGGACTTTTTTAATTGTGTGTGCAATTTTGAATAATTAATGTCATATAAGCTACTGTTACACCCATGCCTCTCTCACAATAAATTTGTTACTGTGGTCCTAACCACTTCACAATAAAAGCGTTTCGTATCTTAAATATTTGTACTGTTTGTAATTAAAATATGGGATAAAATGGAATCATTCACTGAAAGCAAGGTCAGTAATTGTGCAATGTATGTGCTTAGGGCTTTAGAAAATGCATTGAAAGGATTTTGTCCCTCTGCAGTGAAAAATTAAAATTAGTCTTTATAGTTTTAAGAAACTTTGTGTCATTAAGGAGAAGACAAGCTGACTCTGGAATCTGGGATGCTTGAGTATGTATAGCTGTAGTTGTCATGGGTTTCCCGAGGCATGCTCTTGAATGGTTAAGGAAGTTGGCTAGGTCTGCATTTTTCCATTCTTGGTCTTCCTATGCTCTTTCTCCTTCTCTATTCTCTTATTTAGCAGCTTCTGTTGAATAGAGAAAATGTGATAATTTATAATTTTTTCTGTACCTCTCATTTCCTGATCTTAATCAGTCTTAGTAACCAGGAGTAGGGCTCTAGAATGAAGCTGACTAAGGATGCACAGGGAAAATGGCACGGGGGTTGTAAAGCTTTTAGTGATGTTGAAAAGGATATGGAAAATGAAAATGCATTTTTTTGCATTTGGGATTTTTCTGACAGTTTGAATTAATCAGATTACCTGGTGGGGAGTCTACAATGAAGAAGAGGAAAAAGGAAGTTAGTGGACAGTGTCGCATTTACTACAAGAATACCAGAAAGCATACTGGCAAACTTGCCTTTGATTAGGGATGAGACATCATTTTTGAATGTGACAATGACACAGCAAAGGTAGATATGGCAAGGTAACTGGGGACAGAAGGGCAGGAGAGTATGGAAAGCTTTCACAGTGAAAGGAAAACGAGCTGTCTGTATCGGAGAGGACACACCGGAAAATGTTTTGAAGGTTTTTCCCAGTGATTAGAACTAATAGTCTAGATGAACAAAAGATTTTGGAAAGTAGTGAAGATGGTATTGCATCTGTGATTAATACCTATTTATTCCCTTAGGAATCTTACACAAATGGGTGAGGCTTCCCTTACAGCTGGTATTTGCTTGGAGTTTGTACAGCTCAAGATCACAAGAAGTGCAATTCTTACTCTTGGGGGACTATTTCTCTGTGCATCTGAGAATGGCTTGGACCCTTTAAGAATCTGCTTCATGATGTTTAAGAGAAAAAATATGAAAACCAAGGCCGCTAGCATGACACTAATAAAGGGCTTTAATTTGAGATCTGGGATGTATTTACTCGCAACTGATACTCATCATCTGTTTTATGTTGTATCTCCTTGCTGAGATTGGCCAAATAAATGTAGTAAGATAAATGGGGTAACCCTGTCTACACCGTGACTTGGGAAAATGTTCTAATCTGACTGAAAGGCAAATTTGACCTGTTATTTGTCTTTAATATTCTACAATCATTTTACATTTTTGAAACTCCTTTCTCACTGACTTTCTTAAAATGACTCTTCTGGGGGGCAGCGTTGCCTGCTTGTATTTGACACAGAGGATTGCTTCTGAGAGCAGATTTGTTTCAGTTGTGCTTTACGCTACCAATAGATGGGCATCTAGAAATTCAGTGGGCTGACAGCGTTTCCATCATATGTGTTGTATTATGGGAAATATTCAATACTGGCAGGGAACTAGTTGCTCTTTGCAAAATTTTTTTTTTTTTTTTTTTTTTGCTTTTGACTTTTTGTTTTCCTCCAAGAGCGAAGTGGTTATGTTGTCTTCCCACCCATAGATACCATATAGCTCCTACAAAGAAATAAGCTAAAATGTGTGCACTTTAAGTTTTTAGTCATTCCAAGTATCTCTAATTGAGATAATAGCAGCAGTTGGTGAGATGATTAAAGACTTTTCCAGAATTATAGGAATGGGAAGAGGCTTTGTTCCATCTTTTGTTTTCCACTCTGCAACAGTTCAAGACCAGTGTCAGAAGATGGCTACGTATGTGTATGTACCTCAGCCCAAAAGACCTAAACTTCTAGTTTATCCTTTAGGGATGTAAAATAACCACATGCTCACACAGAAATCCTGCACGTGCAAGAGAGCTGATTGTTGGGTTTTGAGGTTTGATTTTTTTGTTTTGTGGTGGTTTTTGTTTTGCTAGTATGTGGCCCACAGGCCAGTTCATACAAGAAATAAGGAGAAATGTGGGAAAAACCCTGATTTACGTAGCTCATCCTTTCAGTATAGGAGTGTTTTCTGCATTGTTCTACTGGATTTTTGATAGTCCAGGTTCAAATAATTTAACAGTGGTGTCCCTTGTGCTTCCCTTGGATAAGGGAATTACAAAAATTCTTCAGTATTTAGTTGTCTTTTTCCTTTCAGCCTTTGTCTCAAGGTTTGGTCTGGGTCCAAGAAACCCATCTTGTGCTATTTTTGGAGATGACTGTGTATGTTTGTATCACATTATTTTGACTTGGTAGCTGCAGTGTATATAATACTAATATGTTTCTTCTAATCAGTAACATTACAGTATCAAAACCGATGCAGCGTGTGAATTACTGTACGTAATGCCCTTATTTGGTATATTCATAGCATTTCATTTTTATTATTGCAGTCTTATACTGAGTGCACTATTTATCAGAATTTATAAGGAATGAGGTTTGCTAATGCTATGAAATCACTCAAGTGTGCTAAATCATGGCACCAGAGCAGGTGCTATTGTCCTCAGCTCCTTTGGAAAGAAAGGAAAAACTTCTAAACGATCCTGGAGATTTATACCTAAAGGAAACAAACCTTTATATTAATATAAAAAGATTGTTTTGTACTCAGTCAAGGGAATTTTTGGCAGTCAGTTTAAACTTACATGTATATATAGCACACTGGAGCCTGCTAAGTACCTCTGTTTTCTTTATGGATGGAGCTGTGGTGCCAAGAGGTCTGCACCACATACAAGCGTAGATATGCTTCTGTCTGATGGATTGTCCCATACTGAACCACATTGTATACAGGATGTTCAAACATGTATTGATTATGTGGTTCTGTAGTTTACAGCAGAATCATAACCTGGTGCTTTTAAGTACATACATGACATCAATCTTCATGTGAAGGGACTCACATACAAAAGAAATATTTTATGCTATAGATTAGGCGTTAGATTAAATGACATTACATGTATATTACAAATTTTTTAACCTCAGCACTATTGTATTTCTTGTGAATCTACACAGTTCTTGCAAGTATCATCTTTGTGTTGACTGTGGACTGTAAAGTTCATATTGCATATAACACTATTCTGGTTTTAGTACCAGGTCTCGTGGTAGGCTGTAAATGAAAACCTCATATAATGCAGAGGAAAATTTTTTTACAGGGCTACTTTTATGTTTGTTATGTATCTGTAAAACTTTCCTTCAATATTGCATTAAAGAATAAAAACTTGAAGGGGAAGATTAGCATGTTGATTTAGATTTTAGTCCATCATGCAAATAAAATTGAAGTGATAGGCTTATAGACTAACTTGCTTCTGGTACTATAATGTCAGTTTTCAATCAATTATTTGCAAAATACAGACAATTTGACTCAACTACCACTTCTAAATGTAGAAATTAATACAAAGTTTGCCAAGACTGCTTTATGTTAAGAATTTTTGAAAATGGTTATGTTAGCTTACAATGCCTAGCTGTATAAAAAGATTATTTAGGCTGGTAGTATTTGTTTGTAAGTTGGGACAAGAGTTCCTGAGTGATTCTTCTGGAGCAGCTTTCATGCTCAGAAGCTTTATTCCAGTCTCTTGGATCTATGAAAATTACAGAAATTGAAACTGAGACTATTCGGTGATAATACAGTGATCGTGCTATTTACCCGAACAGTTGTGCCTGCGTTCACTCTTTACCTCACATTTTCCAATCATTTAAATTCCTTTTCCTATCATTCATTGTCAGTGGAATTTACATGTTGAGTCTATGTTGTTATCCCTCATTATATAGGGTTTTAAGAAAATATTGCTGTTCTGTCAGATAACCATCTTAGTACTCAGTAACTACATTTGCTGTTGCTGCAGTGTGTATGGTGGCTGTATTACAGCAGGGGAAAAGAGCACGCTTGAAACTAAGTCTTTATTTGTCTGTAGTTCAAAAGACCAGTACTTAGAAAACGCTGCAAGTCGCCGGGTTTTAGCCTGTAGATGCATTTGGCCAGTAATGTGTGCAGGAAAGATCTGGAGCAGATGAATACTTGTAGAGAGGCATAGAGAGAGAATGGCCTGAGCTTGGTTCCCAGACCTTTAGTGGAAGATCCTACTTGTCGAAGGCAAGGTGCCCAAGCAGAGATGCGCAGAAGGCTGTAGCACGCCCCTTCTGCGTGTGTTTGCCCAAGAACAGGAAGCCCATCATCGTGGCCTCCACCACTGAGTTATAAAACTGCTGCACACTGCTGTTGTAACCCTGCAGTGGTGGTGCTCCAAGTCCCACAAGGCAAACATAAAAGTCTGCATCTAGAACTGATCTATTAAATAAAGGTATAAAAGTCACTGAATGTGATGTTTCAAATCATAATGACTGGTGTGTAGGTGTACCTATTGTTGATGGGAATTCTTGTGCATGGACTCTTAATCACTTTTCACTGTTACTGCAGGCAGCTCCGATTTGCATTTAAGAAATGGTTTGATTTAAAAATAATTTTTTTAGCTTTGTTTTATACAAACAAATTTGCTATATCATCTTGGGTCCCCCCACATGACACGATTTATTAATGTATTTCTAGGCTGTGCAAACAGCCTTATTTCTTTCTACAGTGTCATTAACTGTCTTTTTGCCATGATGCTGTCTTGCCATATCTTCTTCAATTATTAGTTGCTACAATGAACAGTCATAGTATCAGTGACTGAAGATGATTGTGCAGTAAATGTATTAGGTTCCATTACTGTCTCATGTTTCTTTTTGTTTGCATTTTCTTACCTATAACTTACATAGTTAAAGAAAAAAAACCCCTAAGATTAATAATAAGTGGCTGATTTTGTTTCCTAGTTTCATTTTTCATTACCTGAGTTATCTGATTTAAGTTATAGGGTTATATTTCTAAAAGAGACTTTTGAAATCTAAACTTGGATCTGTCTGGATAACAATTATGTATGTATTTTAAATCTAAGTCTGGATTACTTGGAGCAGCAGAAGCACTTACACACAGCCTTTTTACAAGATTAAAAGTGTAAATCATCTTTGCTAGGTGGTGCGCATGAGGGTCTCCAGCACTTGGGTCCTTATGGCAATATCCCAAATATCGTGGCTGAGCTGACAGGAGACAACGTACCCAAGGATTTCAGTGAAGATCAGGGATATCCTGACCCTCCAAATCCCTGCCCTATTGGAAAAACAGGTAATTCTGCTGTAGCCTTCGCACCTCTGTCTTCATCTTTAGTATTTCAGTGCTGTACTACACCTGATCAGCAACAGATGTTTCCTTTCATTCTCTACCCCAGGAGAAGAACTGGTGAGCTATTGGGTGGTTCAGATGAGATGGGGATTTTTTTAATACGTGCACCTTCCGTACTGCTGTAGGACTGCTGGAGAAGGTCAGGTGGAAGAAATCAACTTGACCTCAGAGTAGAAGATAGAGATTTATGATAGCATGTAGTTCCCGAGGGAGTTCATTTTTAGGCTGGCCCCTGAAAAAAGTTATCATTCTGTACATACGAGATTTACCCTTATTTTAGAGACTTTTCATTGTGCCAAGAGGAATGAAACTGTCTGCCCTGATCTCCAACCCAGACCATGAGTCAATATTTAAGATACCTTGGCTCCAATCCACATGGCTTTATAGCTCACTGAGGGTGCATCCTTGCCAAGAAACGGAGAGCTACGTGGACGTACCCCAGTCCATCTCACGCAGGCCTGCTCTGGCAGAGGAGCAGCGCAGCCATGGAGTGCCAGAGCCGTACGGTACCCGAGACACCCGGGACGCCCCTCCGCTTGCAGCTGTGGATACGCCAAACCATGAGGGTGGCACGTGCTGAAGGATCTCTAAAGCACCACTGCATGTGCATGATATAGCCATACCCGAAGGGAATTGATCTTTTTCCTCTTATTTGAGCCAAGGAATGATTTCCAGTACTGAAAGTAGTAGTAAAATACCCATTGGCTGCCTTGGGAGCTTGAACTGGCAATGAGCACTCTATTTTTCTCTCATATTTTATTTGTGAGCTAAGAAAACCTTTCAAAATCTATTCTATTTAGTCGTCTTTTATGTTACTTGGATAATGCAAAGCAGTTGCCTGTATTCTTATTAAAAAAAAAATGTTCTAATTAGCTTAGAATTGATAAAAAAATAAATCTTTGTCATGAAAAGCTTTGCAGACAGTGTTTTCACATTTCATTCAGAAATAGGACAAAATTTCTTCCCTTACTGTTTTCTATTACAGCTTGTTTGGTGATGAAGCCTGCATCTCTTCTGAAATAATATCTAATCTTCCATTTTGTTCAATGGAGCTGTTGTCTGACAGGTTGCAAATGATGGATTTGGGTTTTCTTGCATACACATAAACATTACACACAGACTTTCTATCTTCTGTGCCTGACCATTAGACTTCTGTTAGTGGTTAGACAGATAAATTAAAAACCTGGCATCCAGAGAAATGCCTTTGAAAATCCCTTCAATTTTTCTTTCACAGGTGAAATAAAAAGTGTTATCTAAGCTAATAGAGTCAGACCTGAACATGGGGAATTCTTAGGGAAGTGCTGTACACTCAGATAAATAGCGCTGTCATAGGTATGCTGTGAGTGAAGATAGTATCTACTAGCATTAGAGTAAAATGTTTTTCAGAGCCTTAAATGGGAATTCAAGTGGTGACTGTATTATGCATACAAATTCACCAGAGCCTTCCTCAATCAGGTCTGTGGATTTGCTTAATGGAAAACAATTTTTCCAGTCACTGTCTACATACGCACATTCCACAGCAGGAATACATAAGCCTGGAGCACTTGAGCTTGAAGACTTGAAGAAGGATTAGCAATCACAGAGGGCACACATATGTCCAGCTGCCCTTTGTGTTTTCTGCCAAGACACAGACACTCTGAGAAGGTCTACCACATTCCTGTTGGCACCTGCTTCTCTCTTGAGAGGAGCCTGTCCCTGCTGAGACTGAAATAATTTTTAAGTGCTTGTAGTTAACTTTAATGGTTTCTGGGTGAGTTAGCCAGTATGATGAGTTTTCTCCTGTTTCCTATTGGCAACTCTATGTTTTTTCCCTAGTTTAAGGAGCAGAGGGAGAAAGCAGGGTCAGTTTGACTTAGAATAACCTCCTCAGGTCATTGAATCAACTCATTAAGTCAAGTCTTTACTGTTTCCCACATCTAAGGGAAAAAGACAATCCATCTGCAAACCTTTTTACATCATGATCACAGAAGGACAGAAGGGAAAGCCCACAGGTGTGTTCTCTGGAGTGCCTGTGTTCTGGCCAAGGTAGCTGCTTGGATGCCCAGCATTGTGCCGGGGGTGGTAGGAGCTCCTTGGGTATGTCTGAGAAGAATTTGCAAGCTCCCCAGGATGACAAAGCAGAGGGAGCTCCAGGAGTTGACTATCCAAAGAGCTACTCTGGCCTCAAGTTGCCGAATCTTTGCTTAATCTAAAGATGACCTATTTTGGTAAAAAGTCCATAAGTTGATGTGACACTGTCTACAAAACCATCCATTGTGATTAGAGGTTGTTGCTGGACCCATCATATTAGTTGCAATCTGCAGAAATGTCTTCAGTATAAAACTTCTACAACATTGCATTTTTATAAGATCTTATGATGAGTAAATAATTTTCAGCCATTTTGAACACAGTAGTAAACCAGAAATGGAGTTCCATGAAGAGCTAGTCAGTAAGGGCATGAAGAGCTAGTCAGTAAGGGAAAACTCTCTTTGTTCACAACATTGTTTTACCATAGGCTTCAAAAGTACTGCTTAAACAATTTCTACAGCTTCCGGTAGGGATTTAAAAATGAAAAGAGGATGCCTTCTGAATCAGAATAACATGCGATTCTATGTAAAGTCAAGCTCAGTCACTAATTTAAAAGAAAAACAAAAAAGAGAGGGAGAACTTGGACCATAAATTTCTTTAGTTTTGGAAGTTTCATTAAGCTGTGGGGTTTTAAAAAATATTTAAATATATCCAGACAACCTTGTTTTAAAAAAAAAAAAAAGCAACCACACCCTGATATTTTACAGTCATCCAGTTCTTTAAATCTTTTTTTTTTTAATTGAATAATTGCATTTAAGAAGTTTGCTGATTAATGTGGCACATATCATGTGTTTCAAAGCTACTAAGCACTCAGTGCTTTCTGACATATTTTTGCAGTTGATGATGGCTGTCTAGAAAACACCCCAGACACAGCAGAGT
>NW_010240725.1:0-13300 GCF_000690775.1 Eurypyga helias | reverse complement strand
ATACCAGCTGCACCAACACCTTTTTGATCCAGAGCATGACTATCCCAGCATGGGCAAGTGGGTGAGTACATGGTTCTTGCTTATTTCTGTGATGTGCGAAACTGCGTATTGTCTGCTGCATGAGATGCTATGAAACCACAAGGATAATGTCCTGTTTACTGCTGGGAAAGTTGTCACCCCAAGGGAAACTTCTCAGAAAGGTGAACTTGCCCTTAAAAATACCGAAATAATGCCTGTGATTGATGAAAAGCCCATGAAAATAGAAAGTAGAAATCCTTGTCTTATTACCTGTCCCAGAACATGGCAGCTATGCATGTGCTTGATAAATGCACCAAACCACATGTCAAATGTTTCATGTTACCAGAGTTAGTACAGGTTTTAGCACAAGATTGCAAAAAAAATAACAGGGCCCTAATTTGAAAGGTTATCCAGGTTCAGTGACTATTCACTGTTCATCTATTTAGAAAATAAATAAATAAATAAATGGGGTGCAGCAAGCCTAAACACCTTAAAAACAAACAAAAAAAAAATCTAGGTCTAGACAACTTGTTCTGGTGAATCCCCTCTGGTTTAAGGATTTTGGAGGACTTAATGCTGCTTCTTCCCCTATTCAGCTTGTGCACTGTATTACATTGAAAACCTATTTTACACATTGCATATAATAAATACACTAAGGGCCAAAATCTTGCTCTGGGCGTACAAGGACTTTAATAACTTCAGCTAGACTGTTTCTGCAGGCTAGAGGCTCCAAAGAGAGCTATGCTGCTTAATCTTAGATTACATCAGTTAAACGTCCAATCCCAAATCCATCTTCAGGCGCCAGGAAAACAATAACAATGATCATAACTTATGATTCTAGAGCAAATCATGAAATCTCATTTTACATTGTTATAACACTTCGCTTTAGAATGCCCTAAACCAGTCCACTGTAAGCATATATCGATAAATGGACATGTTTGGCAGCCTCTGCTCCGGCTGTAATTGTGAGACAATGATTCATCGTTCATAATCAAACCAGTGTAAGATTTATAGTCTTAATTACTTATGTGAGTGCTAAATTTCTGGAGAGAATCATGCCAAAAATCCAAATTTTGGAAACTCATGTTGCATTCTAAGTAATTACCATCAAAGGTTTTCATTTTAAAAACACCAGATGGTGAACTTTTTTATTTATGCCAGATAATGCTGTTAGTTTTCTTATTATTCATAAGTAATTTACTTTCATAACACCATCTTGGAAGCTGTAAAAGCACTTCTGTAAATCTTTGACCTATAGTAATATTTCAGAATCAAATGTGCGTACGGCCTTGTCATCAGCATCATATATACTTAACAAATGGTAGGTAATCATTAGTGAATACTGGCCTTTTTTCATTTCTCTGTCCATCACTACTAATTCAGGGGAAGAAACTGCTCACGCATGGATTAAAAGAGATCGTTAGGTACTAAACAATAATCATATCTAGCTGCAGCATAGCCAACTCCAGATCTTTCTAATTAGAGTTGAAACAGATGGTGATGTGCATGAGCAAACGTGCTGCCGGGATCCAGGAGAATTGCTCCGCTTGCCACCTCATTGTGTATTACTCTTACATTAAAAAGAGAAATACAACGGTATCTGATTTTATTATTTCTCTCTCTCTGGAAAAATAAGAGCAGACAAGCCATCTGAAAATTTACTGTTTGAGATGTTAAAAGGAGAGAGAAACTATATCAAATCTCTTAGGTCGTTTAATGTCATCTGGATTTGGTCGTAGATGACTGACACAGCCGACTGTGGGCTGACCAGCGGGTAACTCTGCATCCTCATCCTCCCACTGCCCCCAGCCACCAAAATCCCCTCTGCCCACCAGCAGCCCGTGCTGCCGCTCCTGTGAAAGCTCCCAGGACCAAGTGCTCCAGGGACTGTAGAGGCTGTGTATGCGCAGACCGCGTTTCCCACCAGCTCCTGCGTGCCGCGAAGGCGTGAGGCTGTCGCCACCGTCTGAAGCCCTTAGTGCCAGTGCGTCTCCTGGACCCACACGAGCTCGCAGCTCTCAGGGAGCTTCTCCCCTGCCTTTGCCTGCCACGGAGTGGTTGAGCCACTGTTACAGTTCCACTGACTTGTCCTTATGTGGAGCCAGCATGCATTCTGTAGCATAACCACAGTAAAACCCAAATTACATTAGCAGGTCAGGGGGGAAAAAAAAAAAAAAAGACCTGCTTGTTCATGAATAATGGGAAAGAAACAGGTTGGTTGGCGTATTTTGGTGACAAAATTCTCATGCTTTGCAAAGCTGTGGGACCTCTGCAGTACCCTGCAGAGTAGGGTGTAGACACATTTTGTAACAGTAAAACAAGTCTAGCAGCTGCCTCATAGAGCAAAGTGTATGATCCCTGTAGATGCTAAATATTATGTGTAAATACTGCTAATACGTATGAAGATACAAACATATGAATTGTGATAAATGTATACTGTGTTAGGAGAGGGAAGAAAGAGGCAGAATTTTCCTGTGTTTGGGACAACTTTCCATACATCAATATGCTGACCTGTGGAAAGTCTTGGGAATGGACTCTGATTATAGAATGAGATAACACAGCTTATATTCTCCTCCCCAGCCCTGAAGACTGTTTTTTTTCTCCTCATGTGTGGCAAACTTAGAGGGGACAGTGGGAATAGTAAGAAGAGGGACTTTTGGAGGTTTCTACCTATTGTGCAACTGTAGTTTCTAAGATTTCTGAGAGGGGTTTTTCTGCTCAGTTCAGACTTTTCCTTGCAGGGGATGGGTACTTTCCATTTGAGTCTGTCTTTTCCACATCTTGCAGCTTGACTCTTTAGATGGTCTGAAGAAGTGTTGTTGGCATCCAGAAAGACTTGCAAGAAGATAGTTTACAATGTACAATACAAATCTAAAAACCACTTATATGTAAGTTGTTATTTATTGAAACCCAGAGTGTTAACCACTACCACATGTAAGTGTTAACAAGAGGAGGGAAGTTCAGCTGTGTTTTCTGACACCAGTATCAGTACAAAGAGAAAATTAAAAGAAACTATGTTTTTTAGCAACATTTCTTCATTTTACTGAAGGAATGGGTAACATTTCCCTGTAAGGGTAGAAGTAATGCTGGTTTTGCTGATTAGCTACAATGGAGGATCCAAGAAAGTACAAAGAAAGGCAAATAGGAAGCAGGGGAAAAAATATTTGACAAAGTTGAACTCTTTGTTAAAGAAGTTAACATCTCTGGCTTCATAATTTTAATGGAAACTGAAACTAGTCACTCAGATTTTATTTTATTCCAACTCCAGTAATAGTGAGCAATGTTAAGTGCATCTTTCTTTACCAACTGATGTTGTTTAATGTCTGGGGAGCAGTGGTAATTATTAGGATGGGTTGTGGTAGGTCTGGTTCCCCTCTTCAATTTCAGACAATACAGATTATTTAATTCAGTGGAGTATGCTTGACGTAATAAATTGTCATGTTTGATATTCCTGATAAGACCGTAAATTGACTGGAAAAAAAGATAATGCAATTTTCCTTTTCAGTTTTCTTAATAATTGTACAGGTCTAGATTACAAAGCTGCTGATTATTACTGACTCAAAGAAGTTTCAGTCAAGTCTAAAAGATCCTAGGGTAAATCTCTCTGGCATTAGTTTGTTGTAAGCATTTTAACTTTTGAGTTCTTCCCACCCAAATCCCAGCCTGTAGTATCCTAATCCAAGTAGTGGTGAGGGTGCAAAGAAAGCTCCAGGAGTGAAGGGAGAAGTAGCAATTCACACGCAGCACATCTCCATTTGAGGTGTATCTTGAACCAGAGAAACTGCGTGCCTTCATTCCTCACAACTCCCAGGCGAGGGATGAGAATGGCAAGCACTTAGGGGCAAATTTTGGTGGCTGATGAGCTCCGGCCCTTACGCAGTGGAATATATTTTCAGGGTTGCTGTTACTGTACAAGCACACTCTTAGGTCATGCTCCATAACCTCATTTGCTTTGCTCTCCACATAATGTTTAATTAGTAGTTACGATCTTAAAACATTCCCAAACAGACTAAACAAAATATGATCTTCCTTAGCAGGAACAGTTCGGTTGTAAGGAGTTTTCCTGAGTGGCAGAAACGTTAGCTCCAGTAGTCATGAAATTATTTTCAAGAGAGGAAAAATAGTGTTTCTGAAATAAAAAGTGTAAGGTCAAATAGTTTACAATGAGAGGCTTTGGGGGTGCTTTGTTTCCTAAAGAGAATAATTTACACATCTGTGGGTTTCTTTAAAATGTTAAATTTAAGTTTTCCCGAAGTGAGGTTTGCATAAATGACTAGCCAAGAATGTCTCCCTTGGCCAACTTCATCTCTGCTGCCTTCTGGCACAGCTCAGACAAAATAACTGAGGTTGGGCAAGAGATAGGCCTTGTGAATTTGGGGTTTAATGAACATGAGAAGTACAAAACAGACAATTTTGGCAGATTTCATTGTAACACTTGAAGATGTTTGTTTTTTCTCCTATCGAGGCTGCAGAGAGGGTAGAAGTGTTTGGTGAATTTGTCTCGCGCTAGAATTACACTTTCTATTTATATAATCAACGTTAGGTCAGTTGTTTATAGCAGAATTAATGGCCTTGTTTATACAGTGTTCTGCTTTTACACATGTAATTCTTCTCTCCTTCCATTTTCAGGTTAGGGTTTGGTTTTGTTTTTCTTCATAATACACAATTGAAACAAAATGTGTTGAGCATGTGTGTGTTATGGCAGACTTTATTAGAATTCACTACTTGTATGAAATACAACAATATGTGGATGCACTTATGTAAACTATGGTCAGAGGGGGTTTTTTTGTTTCTTTTTTTTTTTTCTTTTCTCATCTTCATAACTTTCTCTTCTGCCAAGATGTTTTTGGCAGTTTTTAAAAGGTTCGCCATTAAAAATGTTATAGACCAAATGGTTTTTAGAAACTGTATTGAGGGCACTACTTAAACAAAGGAAGAGTTGGCGCTGAACTCCTTTCAGCAGAACTTTGCACTGGGAAGTGTTGATATCTGGAAGGGAATAAGCAAAGACAACAGAACAGTAGGAATGACGCCGATTTCTGTTTTTAAAAATAATTAGAAAATCCCTTGTAAAGCACAATTTTTTTGCTCCTGTTCTTCTGTCACCTCAGATGTATAGAAAGACATAGCAGAGGCAGAATTACCGCTTCCTCTCCCTCCCACTCTTATTTTTCTTTTTTTCCTTCTGTCTTTTTTTAAATATATGTATTTATACAACAATTAACGCTGTCCTGATTAAAACCAGCACAACCATGTATCACACAGTGGGGAACATCAAGTCTGTATCATTACACCAGCGTTTACTTGAAGCACTTACTGTCTGAACATGGATGATAATACAGTGCAACACAGTGAAACCTGCTGGCTTTTTAATTCTTGGTAAGACTGTGACTGGTCCTGAAGAACTGCAAAATGTTTGCAGGATTTATTTGTGGGGTTTTTTTTCCCATAAAACTATTCAGCCCTTTAAACTTGGTAATATTTAACAGCAAAAGTAGTATTTTAAAAGAAGCGTATAATGAATTTGATGGCTGCATTTCTTTCCCCTTCCAGAGCAAGAATTTACTCTTTGAGAAGATTAATAACGGTGGTCCAAAAAGAAGAAAGAGGGTAACTATCAGAATACTTTATAGCCCCTGCATCATCTAGAGAGCTAATAAGAATTAAGTCCATACTATTGAAATGAAGAGTTAGTCTGATGCATCTGCACTGTACGTTAGATAACGTGTATAGTCAGGGAGTGTCTGTGATGAACTGCCACAGCAGGCTTCAGGACTGTCCACTGAATGCAAGATGTATTTCTGTAAATAGCCTGGTGCTTTCAGCAGGTGCATTTCAGTCCAGAGCATTAACTTTAAAAGTTTATATTATCTGTGGTTTTAAATTGGTCATATTTGCATAAACCCATTTAAAATGAATTAAATGTCTTTAAAACAGAATTTAAAAGTTTCTTACTAAAAATATTGGGAAAATTAATTACCACTATCCATGATGGTTTTGGGTGTAAATGACAGTAGAACTGTTTCTTTAGCTGACATAATTTGATTCAGTTACATCTCTGATTTACCTCAGCTTGAACTCCTATCTCTGTGTCCCACTTGCTTGAAAGACAGATGAATGGGTTCTCATCTTTCTGCCCCTGAAACAAGAAAGGCAATCCACATATCACAAAGAACCTCTACAGAGACCACCTCACTGTTGTCTCACTTTTTTTTTTTTGGTAGTGTTAGGCTTTTCTAACTAAAAATCACTTTCAGGCAGAGTGGAAGTCCTTAGTTTGCTGCTGCTATATTTTTTTTTAAAAGATGAAAAAGTTTAGCTCTCTGCCAAGAAGTAGCTTTTCAGAATGTGACAGCACAGTTTATATTGTAAATGAAGTAAATTTGGTTTAAAATAACTGAAGCATAAGTGAAGACGATTTATTTATTTAACTCTCAAACCTGAAGTCTTTGCTGGAAAGGGGGAAGATGAGTTGATTTCTTACCGAGTCACACATCACTGGTAATAAACACTGTTCAACTGTAAGTTAATGATCCATCTTGAGCTTAGTATCTGCCTCCTGCTAGGTTTTCAGGATTGTTATCAGAAAAAGAAATATTGTAGGCACCTGATGTTAACTCTGAAGTAAGTAGAATTTACTCTGGAAATAGTTTTATGGAATATTTGTTAAGAGCTAGAACAGCTTGTTAAAGTAGTATTAGTGCAGTATACAGATGAGGAAAAAAAAAAGAAAAAAATGAATATATTTTCTGTCTGTGTGCTGATTGATATAATTGGATAAGGGCTGGAGAGATGCGACAGCCACGTGGCCAAGGGTAGCCCAGAATTTTGGAGGTGAAGCTTGAGTTTCTTGCTTTGCAGCAGATCTGTTTTCTTAGCACAGGCATGTCACTTAATGGTGACTTCATTATCATCCAAAGTGTTTTGTTGTTTTGAGAATAATGTTGTAACAGTTACTAACGCTTTAATGAACAATTTACAATTTTCACTTTTTCAGCAGAAGGGTAGTCTGGAGCTGTCAGCAGCAGGGTACATATTTCCAGAAACCAACAAGCCCACTGGATCCTGCCTTCTTCGGTCCCTGCTGCCCCTCCATGCCTTTCTGCTCAGACAGAGAGTTTAGGGAGGACAGCTTCTGGCAATAGATCGGTCTTTTGCCTCAGAAGGTCCTGGTTTTAGCTGAAAGCACATTCTACGGAACTGTGTGCATAGGCACAACATACTTACTCAGTGGTGCCCTAGTGTAAGACTCTCAGAGGCACTACTGTAGTCGACAGAACTATATATCCCAAGTATGGGTGTCTATTTATGTGTATGCTTATAAACACACATACAGGCATACTACCACATAATCAGTAAATATAGCAGAGGCATGTATTTACCGTTTACTACTCTGTTATTTTTTTGCAGCATTTGCAGTGCAAGACAAGGAAGCCTACAGTGACCTGTAATTTAACTAGCAGTTCTCCCCTTTTTTGTTTTTAACTTCCATGCATGGGCATAGCCCTGTAATACATGAACATGACAGGAGCGCTTCTGTGATCACCGAGTCACGTTGCCGTGGGCTCGGAGCTGTGCGCAAAGGTACTCGGGAACCACGTCACTTTCAATTCAGCACAGCTGTATAGGATTAAACATTTTTTAGTCAAATCAGCCAAAATTTTTTGCATTATATTTTCTGTTCTCTTTTGTCTGTTGTGAAGGATTCAAATTTTTATGTATTCTCATTCTCTTCTACTTTATTTCAAAAAGTAGCAAGCAAGAACCATTCCAAAAAAAGACCAATTAATCTTCCTAAGAATCTTCAAATAATTCCTAGAAGTTTATGCAACAGATGAATTTCACTGAATTAACATTAAACAGAACTTCTTTAAACAAACACAAACAAATCATTGACATGTGTCTTTATTTTTAACATTGTAAAGCATTAAATTAGTGTTAGTTTTATTTTCAAAGATTTTTCCACATTCATTTGTGGTTCTTAATATTTTTATGTTTTCACTTGCAGCAGGCAAAGCACTCAAAAAACAATAGAAGTCAGCAAAAGGGCTGCTCTACGCTATGGTTAGGTATTAATGACAGTGTCTACAAATCTGGAGAAACTCAAGGGCGTAATCTTGAAGACAGACAAACCCCAAATCTTTTCCAGAGATTTGACAAATACTTGGGATATTTTAAATAAATATTTCATGCCTATTTCACAAGCTTTTTTTTTTTTTTGCGTAGTTTTGGTGAAAGCACAGAAATATCTCAAGAAAAGTAATTTCTGTGATACAGCCAGCCTGACAAGAATGAGGAGATACTGGAAAATTTGCATTCTTCCAAAGTTTCTCCTTAGACAAACAATTTTTATTGGCATCAAAACCCAGCACACTAGATTTTTTGTCTGTATCTGTGAAGGAGAAAGTATATACTTGAATTTTGTTTACACTGACACTGTAACAGGCCAGAAAGTGTGTGTAAATAATATTTCAGTTAATTCTGAAGCTCCACTGAGCTGCTTGATACTTGAAAATACAGTAAGTACATTTTATTCCATTGGTATAGATAAAATTCAAGCATAGACTTTCTACATTACTGTGATCTCCCAACAGCCTTGAGACAGGATCTGTTCATCTTCAGTCTCACGTTATGCGGCTTGCATGGCACAAAGTGAAGTTAAACCATCTTCTGGGATCTTCTTGCCAGCATTCCCTTGTTTTGGCAGTGGTAGGAGAGCCATTTCCTATGCCAAAACCTTGCTTGGCTCTGCTTCTGTGCCAGCAGTTTTTTATCTCCGCAGCAAGAGAGGAAGCAAGGAGGGGTTTACTGGAGGAGGGGATGAGCTGAAAAAGGGACTTTGGGCAAAAACGGTATCATGGTATCTAACTTGTCTCCCAGGGTAAGGTTCATCGGAGGCTTGTGATGTAAGGTAAAGCTTACCTGCGCTTCTCTAACAAGTTCTGTCCTGCCTTAGGAATTCCGGAGTTAGACCTGTTGCTGCTTCTCTGCTGAGCTGAGGAAAGGAGGAGTGGAGCAAAAAGACAGTGTTTTATTCGGACTGTCCTATGTTCTCAGTAGTCCTCCTTCACTTCTGTTCTTTATAGTGGATTGGATTAAATTCTTTCATGCAAAAAGTGTTGGAAAACAAAACATGGGCTTTTAGATTTACTCCCTGGAAGCAATTCTCCCTCCCCCCCCAAATGTGCAAGTATTTGACAAATAACTAATACATAAATATATCCACTAATCCTAGTTAGCTTTTATGTGTTTCCCTGTTTCTAATAAGTATAAATAATTTTAAACTTTTTCAGAGTGTGAACCCGTATCTGCAAGGACAGCGACTGGATAATGTTGTAGCAAAGAAGTCTGTTCCACATTTTTCAGATGAAGACAAGGATCCTGAATAAGTATGATAAAAATGAATGATGAAAATTCATGCCATCTTGTGCTGGATCGTAATATTGCTTATATATAACCATCTATTAAAGTCCTTGTGAATGGCAGCATGTTTATTATTTATATAATTGTAGATGAAAAACAGCTGTATTTATAACAGTATGTTCTCCTAGATAACAAAAATACAGTTCTGCTTTTTGTTAAGTTATGGTTAAAGGACATTTCTGTTGTTTTTATTTTAGTCATGGAGCAAACTTTTAAAATGTTAGTTGTATTAATAGCTAACGTGAGGTAAATGGTCTTAATGAGCGGCTTGTAAATAGGAAGATGTAAAAAAATGCCCAGTCTGATTCCAACATTTAATCTTAAATGTTACCATGTTTGACACATGAAAATTATAGTTTTATGTTTTGTTCACAAATATTGTTACTTAGCAAAGACAAAGTATTTATTTTACCCAGAGAATTTTGGCTTTTGGTCCATTTTAATAAACATTTAAGCAATCTACAAGGTTTGCAAAGTGACATTTTCCAAAATATTTCAGAGGCTCATTTGTCTCGGTTATTGCTGTGCAAATTTAAAAATTAAAGAACTGCTTTTTGACTCTTATCCACTGGAATATTTTTCTGTTAGTTTTACTTGTTCCATGTCCACAACTTTCCTGAACACTTGCACATCTTTCTTCCTTATCATCTCCCCAGCTATTGTCTTAGTAACAGCAGCATTTGTGCATTATAACATTTTTGAATTATGTGTCCCTGGGATATTGTAAGGGAAGATGGAGACATCTGCCCATGTTAATAAGGTTGTGTCAACATCCTCTGAATCTAAATCCAGGATATGAAGGTCATTACAGTTGATGATCTTCTGAAAAACTATGATACTCCAGTAACACTGGTAGCTGTCACTGCTCTTGAAGTTGCTCTGGGAATCTTAGATTGCCTTTTTGCCCCTAGGAGGTGGAGGAACTTTTTATTCCAGAAAACTGAGTTATTTCTTTCTAAAAGATGAGAACATAAAATTACCTAAAATCTTGTTATTTTCAGGGTGCATCTGAAATATTTCAAGTCATGTGCATGGGGCATTGGAATTATGGAAAATACTATCACTTTACAGCCTCAAACTCCAAATCTGTGGAAATCTATGTAGTTTCTTTCCCTGTCCTACAGAAGGACACACTAAAATAATGATGACCCCTTAGAAAAACACGGGTAAGCTAACAGAAGCTAAAGGTCCTAGCTACGTAAGATTAAAGTTAACAGGATGGCACAAATACAACTGTGTATGGTATTTGCTTTTTCTGTCTTAGCACTTAGTAATTTATAATAAATCATGGATGCAGAGTCAGTCCTCTCACGTCATTTATGGGTAGATTGCAAAACTGTAACATTCTAGGCTGAAATATCTGGAAGAGAAAACTAAATAGTATGTAACGCAGTTGGGTTTATACTCACAGGTGACACGTGTGAATCACAGACCTCTTTCCCCTTCCAGTGCCTGGAATGAGATGGGAATAATCCAGCTGCTCCCACCAGAGAACTCATTTTCTCTGCTTCTCAAGCGTACACTTTTTACCTGCACTGCTACTTAGGCTTCACACAGGTAGTGAGAGTTGCAGAGTTGCAAAGGTTGTCTCCGAAACCAGGGAAAACTTGTGTGTCATGGCATGAATCTGAAAGCAGAACCCACTGATGCCCAGTGTCCCAGCATATGTGAAATGGTCATTACCCCCCACCAAACCCTGCAGTCAGACACTGGTGCTGCCGCAAGGCTTCCAGGTGGTCAGAGGCTTGATTCCCGTTCCTAAAAAACTGGTGTTTCTTTGGCTACTCAACTGCCTTATCAGTACGTTTACAGTAATCTGAGCTACATTCTGTCCTTACGAGCTCCAATAAAATCCATTTTAGTAACAAAAATGTAGCTACTACGAAGACAATTTTTTTCATTTTTTTAAGCTCTTGGTCAGGACCAGCACATAATAAAAGGCGATGTGTACAGCAAATGGGGGGCTTAAAATGGAGGGGCAAAAGAGTAGGGCTTGCTTAATGTTAGCAGACATTCCACGTCTGATTTCATAGAATCACAGAATGGTTTGGGTTGGAAGGGACCTTAAAGACCATCTAGTTCCAACCCCCCTGCCATGGGCAGGGACACCTTCCACTAGACCAGGTTGCTCAAAGCCTCATCCAGCCTGGCCTTGAACACTCCCAGGGATGGGGCATCCACAGCTTCTCTGGGCAACCTGTTCCAGTGCCTCACCCCCCTCTCCGGGAAGAAATTCTTCCTGATATCTAATCTAAACCTCCCCACTTTCAATTTAAACCCGTTACCCCTTGTCCTGTCACTACAGGCCCTTGTAACAAGTCCCCCCCAGCTTCCTTGTAGCCCCTTCAGGTACTGGAAGGGGCTATAAGGTCTCCCCGGAGCCTTCTCTTCTCCAGGCGGAACAAGCCCAACTCTCTCAGCCTGTCCCCATAGCAGAGGTGCTCCAGCCCTCGGAGCATCTTCGTGGCCTCCTCTGGACTCGCTCCAACCGGTCTATATCCTTCTGATATTGAGGGCTCCACAGCTGGATGCAGCACTCCAGGTGGGGTCTCACCAGAGCAGAGTACAGGGGCAGAATCCCCCCCCTCGACCTGCTGGCCACACTTCTCCTGATACAGCCCAGGATACGGTTGGCTTTCTGGGCTGCAAGCGCACACTGCCAGCTCATGTCCAGCTTGAACATGATTTCTTGAAGCACTTGAGCTCACCGCACCCTCTGCGTGGGGATGTGATAACCCCGCGCTGCAAACTGACCGGAACAGGGAGCCCAGTGGCCTGGGACACTGGTGGGGCCTGAGGAGCTGCCCTTCTCTTAGGATAGTTCTGCATAGAGCAGGCAAAGGAAAAATTACACAATTTAGAGATGTTTTGGTGTTTAAATGCAAGCAAAAAAAAAAAAACCCTTTAACACTGCACAGTGCAGTGATGCGTCTTACAGGAACTGTCTGCTGGAAGAAATCAAACACGTGGGGGTGAGCAGCCGTCTGCTCAGTCCATCAGGCAGCTTGAGTGTTTCACCAGTAAGACTCAACAGCACTATTGTGAAATATTAATAGAATACTGCTATTACACCCGCAAAGTGAGATTAATTGCTCTCATTTCAGTTTCATGGTAGAGCTGCCTTTCTATACCGGGACTGGTATTCCCCTATTAATTAAAAAAACCCCACCCAAACAAAAACCAAGCAAAAAAAGTTGTCCCATCTACTGCTCCAACAACACTCCAAACTCCTATGTGTAGTTCTTTTATAAAATATCATCACAGTGCTGGTCTTTCGGAATCAATGAGCAAAGATGCCAACTATGTCCCTCACTACGAGCTAACGCTGCCGATCCAGCATTTGCGAGAATGGAGGCAGCTGCTCAGGTCTTACCGGTGTAATCACCCTTTTATATTCATGATGCATGTGAATTAAAGAGCATGTATATTGCTATTGTTGTTTAAAATTTTCATTACATTTAAACCATTTTTAGATTATTTTAAAATTTGCAAGTGTGGTAATTACCTCTAGCGTATTTGAGACACAATGTGCTTGAAAGAAGCTATACAAAATAAAGTGTATTGCCACGCAATATTGCTTTTGTCTGATAAAGTAATATTTGTGACCCTAGTTTAAAAAAAGGACTATGTAACTGGGCGGATTATAGTAGTTCAGTGGTGGCATAAAACTTGCTCTGGGGGTGCATGTGTGTACATACATACATATATACACATACAAACATACTCTCTTTAAAAGGTAATTATAGTGTTATTATAAACTTGGCAGTAAAGAATATAAAGACGTCAGCCCACAGAAGAAAGTAATACAAAAATGCTTGGTGAATTGTTTAGGAAGGGAATCACAGAATCACAGAACGGT
>NW_010240724.1:40529-43475 GCF_000690775.1 Eurypyga helias | reverse complement strand
GGTTTAGTTACAGAGGTGAGAAGCCTGTGGTACCACAGCAGAGGTGGTTTCAGCAGCAAGGGCTCAGAGCCTCCGGGATCTAGCTGGAACACGAGATAGACTGGAGTACCGCCCGCAGGTCTGAGCAGCGGAGCTGGGGATGGAGCAGAGAGCAGCCCCAACTCACACGTCTCTGTCTCCCCAAGGTCACGCAGACCAGCTTTCTGGAGTTGTTGGCAGCGAAGTTAGAAGGCCAGCTCTTGACCCAAACCACAGTTAATGAAGAGTGGGGGAACGAAGAACACTGTGGGCAAACTCTCATGGTCCCAAGGAACGGTGCTAACAAGTGGCTTCTGACGAGCTCCCTGTTCTTTGAAGCAGCCCTGTTGTGACCTCCCAGCTCGGAGCAGGGGCACAAGGCAATGGGAGAAGGGATCAGCAGAGGGAGAGGAGCCGTGAAGTTAGAGGAAACAAGCAAAAGGAAAAAAACAACATGGGCGTAAGGAGTAAGCGATGGAGGTGCTGAAGGGGCTTCAGTGAAACGTGATCACCACCTTCTCCCAGCAGCACCTTTAATCATCCTTGATGCAATTTCACTAAAGCAAATTCTATTTAATTTCATTGTGCCTGACCAAGCAATGCAATTCCTACTAGCTGGACACTTTCTAGCCTTCATCAGGCTTTTGCAATAGCACTCATTCCCTCGAATTTATCAGAGCATTTATCGCAGCGGTTCCAAAAGCGCCAGCTCCATGAGGCAGAACCTGGTGCTCAATACTTTATTTGTATTCAGCAGATCGACCTTTGCATTCTGTCCCGGTACGCTGATGATTTCCCCTGTTTCCAAGAGAAGTCCTACTGCCCTGCCACGTAATCACTCCCTCGTCTGACGAGCAGAGCACTTTCCTTCACATAAGCTCCTGCGCCTCGCCTATTTATACAGCTTCCAGCAGCCCAACCAGCCTTAAGTTTAACCCACAGATATTGAATTTTGTTCTGCTACAAGAAAAACAAAACTCAGCTGTTTAGATGACTGGATTTAAACCCAAAGTTCACAATTTTAGAAATACTTCTGAGGAAAAAAAAAAACCAAACCCACAATGCATATACAACAACCAAAGGTGAATTTGAGAATTTCTACATAGAGGATGCACTTTTTAAAAAAGATGGATCTTGTAGCAGTGAGATTTATACTGCAAATCTAAAGGACACTGGGCACTCAATAAAAAAACCACCCCTGAGAATCTTTCCCATCCAATTGTTTCAGTATGCAATCACTTATAAGCAAAGCAGCAGGAGATTAATGGGGAAAGGAGATTATAAATTATAAGAATGTGCATAGAAATAGGTAAAAGTTGTAAAAAAAAAAAAGTTATTCAAGTATTTCTCACACATTACTCTCCAAACATCCATCATCATGTCAGCTCATCCTTTGGAAGTCAATATTTCTTAAATTTTGGGTTTTACACTTGCACCATTTGCCATTTTAACCGTAGAAAATGTGATATAGGTGGCATAATTCATCTCTAGCTTGGACTGGATCCAGGTCAAAGAGCTCCATATTTTCAGCCCATTAGTCATGGGAATTAGAAGTATTACACAGTTGCTTTTAATTGGTAGTTCATGCTCAACCACTGCAATCCAGTCTATGATTGCAAAACTGGCTAAATTATATTCTCAATAAAACATCATCCAAGCTACAGAAAAAACCTGTCCCAAAGCAAACTACATCTCACTTGCATAAGTAAAACATAACTAGCTCCACACTCAATGATCATGGGAAAAATGTTGATGACCAGCCACAACTGGCCACCGGAGCAAAGCTCCAGCGCAATGCCACGTTCCACCCCAGCTCCCTTTCAAAGGAAAGTCGTTCTCAATGCTCGGCTGGTCAAACACAACATTAAGTACCAAGCACTAAAAAGTTAATTGAATGTTTGCCAGGAGACGTATGCCCCATTTTTATACTGGATAATTAATTTCTTTGTTTTTATAAGAATTTTAAAGAGTGACCAACATGCGCCCTGAGGGTAACGATCTTCATTCAAGGGAGACTTCTGACTTTTTGTGACATGGGACTTATTTGTACTTGGAAACACTCCAAGATCATTCTTAGGTAGGCGCTTACTTTTAACATGACACAAACTCTTGTATCTATTTTACCTTAAGCAGCTGGTACCCTCACGCACCTCTCCCAGAAGACCATTTCGGCTCAAGGATCCCCAAAATAATTATTTTTCTTAGCACTGCTTACCAGCAAAGTGAGAGGGGCACAGGTGAGGCGCCTTGGGCTGGGGCACACTGGAAGACTATGGATGGCTGCGGAGAAGGGCTGTTTCTACTTCTGGTCATGTACTTTACAACTACAAGACCTGTCCTTTCGCACCACGATGGTCTCTAAACCCTACTACACACAGTAGCGGGGCTTTGCTGTTGACAGCGCGAGCTGCTCATTAAGATAAACTGCAGTTTGGGGTTTTAAAAAGAAGTTTCTTATGTTACTATCAACCCTGTCAGGATTAATCGTTTTAAAGTATACTTAAACTGTCAAAACAGTTCCATATTTAGAGCCAGAACGGAAATACGGACTATTAGCATCTCACAACATGTGCTAAAGCTCCAATGTACCTGCAGACTTGTGGTCTACTACTGTTTTGGAATAGAAATCCAGAAATCTTTACCATGATTACGCCTTTGCTGCTAATGATGAGTGTTGCTAGAAGTAATCCTTCCTAGACCACTGCAATCGGTGAGTAACTCTCACTGCTTCTGCAAACAAGTACTTCAAACAGTCAGTGCCCCATACTAAAGAAAATATCGACAAGCAAAAAAAGCAATATTGTGCCCCTTTCTTCTAACCCTCCCAGTGATAGCTGTCTGGAGCTACAGCTGATTATAGCTGCCATGAGAATTTCCCACCTATGTACGTGGCATTTAACTTAGGCTTTGCCATTAAACATGACCAAC
>NW_010240724.1:0-40498 GCF_000690775.1 Eurypyga helias | reverse complement strand
AGGAATACCAAGCTCTTGAAAAATTTTTTTCAGCTTTCATCTATTTTATATAAAATTTTGCACAGTTTTCAGACTCCGATTTTTGATTGTCATCCCAACCTAAAATTATCCTAGTTAACAAAATGAGATGGTTTTTATAATCAGTGTAACTAGAACCTGGACAGGAGACTGAAAGAGTAACAGGGTGATGACACAAGTTCAGCTGCTAACCTGGGCTAGATGCTGCAGGTCTGAACGCATCTCCACACCAAAATAATCACCAGGCATTCACTCTGCACCAGTAACTCCAGTCTTCTTACTGCTATCACTACTGGAAGGTCTGTAAAGAAGTTTTTCTTCACTGCCTGAATACCTGTGCAAGGGCAAATTTTAAGCATCCACGTCATAAAAGGCAAACTGGTGTCACGTGTTCACTGATGAAGCATCTCACTACCTCTGTCTGGACCCTCTTCTACACCTCAGCTGGAAGTGGTGCTGGCAAGAGGAGAGTTGCCAGCAAAACAGATTCTGCCGTCCACCTCCCTGAACACAGGTTTGGGGTACAGTAGCTGGGGTACAAGCATTCACACTGTCGTGACACCTTCCATTTTTATTACGTTTGGGATTGCAATTTTCCTGCTTGAATAAAGGCCCTCAGCCTTTACACCGCAGCTCCAAGTAAGCCAGAAGATCCGAGCTGAAGGGCACAGTGGTGTTTCCACTGGTGAGACTTGAGTGATGGGCACAAAGGTTAGTATGGATATTCCCATAAGGAAGCCTGATCTTTTTGTCCTTGAATTTGGAGTGCAAGCCCGGAGTTATTTATGCTGAGACAATCTAGGGCTCTTTCCCAGTCAGTGAAGTCAAGCAGGAGAGGACTTTCCTGTCGTCTAGAGAGAGCAGTGGAGAGACACTGGTGCATCACCAGCACGTGAATTGCTGCCTGCAGCTCGGGGACACTTCCCAGCGTGAGCGAAGGCGGCACTAGCCCCCAGCACAGCAGCCCAGTCCAGGGCAAAAGCACCTACAAATCCCACCCGAAGGTTGTCTGCAGGTGGATGGCAGCAGGTTTCACTTCAAATCGAAGTAAGGCAAACTAGAAGGAAGTTTGCTTTGCTTCACATCACCAACGTGACAGAGAAGATGTAAACCTAGTAACTAGCTTTTTTGCAGGGCAAGTAAAACCTGTGCTCTGCCCTCTCCCAGATCTTTCCTGACATGATGACAAATCAGAAAAATCTACTCACTGTTTCTCATGGAAGCGGAAACATTTCCAGTAACGTGCGCGCACGCAAATGTGCAGGGGCAAAGCTGCGGGGGTGATGAGGGGCTCACGGGGTCCCACCAGCAGCCCACAGCACTAGTTCCCTTTACTGCAACACGCCAACCGAAAGAGCTGGAGAAGCTGCTGGGCTGGTGGCACCTCGTGTCTGAGGCTGTACTAAGCTGAGGTTTATACACGATCTTCTGTTCTAAAATAAAGCAGGCGCATTTAGTGATCAAATATGAATTACTGAAACGCAACTCTTTCACAGCTGCAGCCTTTCCAGACACTGTACTACCATGCTATAACACTGCCACAGTCGAGTTAAAGCCCATATTCCACTCACACTGGCAATTTTCCACTAACAACAAAACCAAGTCTACTAGATGCAACATTTCAAAACGCATGTAAACTATTTAGATGAATTCTTTTTATTGACGATCCCAAGGGAATGGAGAGAAAATGATTTGTTTTACCCTCAGAGCTCAAAGCTCTCTTGGGAGGTAATTCAATTGAAATTTCACATTCAGTCTAGCCAGGCAGTGATAAACAGATGCTTAAATTAGCTGCATTACACCATAATCAAATATCTTAAGAGGGGGGAAAAGTTTCCAATAAACAATGGGGGTGGAGGGATCTTCCCAGTATTTTTAGAAGGAATGTTTTTCATACCTTTCTAAAGCTCCTGCAGCCGCTAGCACTCCTTCAGACACTGAAGCATCTAACAATGTAGGGAATACACATACAAACACAACTGGCATTTCACCGAGATCTCCAGCAGATTAGGCTACCTGCACCCCTAACAACTCCTTTATCTACCACGCTTAAAAGAAGACTTCTGCTGCTATGCCATGCCACCTCCTCTGCAATTTGACAAAACTGTTTCTTTTCTTTTTATTCAAACAAACTGTTGCATAAAACACTCTCATACAAGAACTAACCAGATCGGCGCTGTCATTCAGCATCTGCTGCTCAGACCCAAACAACTCCCTGTAGCGCTACAGATACCCCGCATCTCCACCCCCTGAGCCGCCAAGCACTCCCTCTGCCCTCCTTGGTCCTTTCCCACTCTGCCAAGCAAAGAGGCAACAAGAGCAGGAAAGCCTGTGTCTTGCTCCTGCTCCAACTGTCGGGAACGAGAAATTCCTCGAACAAAATAACTAAATGCTTTGTCCATGCCGCGGGGGGTCCCTGGTTATTCCTGAGAAATGCCTGGAAGGGCATGAATGGGTCCAGAAGAGTATTAAAAATACAAACTGTACATAGTTCTCTCAACTAAATTAGCTAATCTAAGGAGCTAAAAGAAATAACAGAGGGGTAAAAAAGCGTATTAGAAGTTTTCTACATTTTACCACTTTTATTTTTTAAAGCAGTATTTTGTGTTTCTCTCTGGACTTTATCTGCAGGTCCATGACTCAGACTTTCACTGCAAACACTTTCCAGTTCTCATAGTTATGACTGTAATGTGCTTTAAGCCCACCCAGAAGTTGCAAAAATCAGAAGGAACAAAATAATCAAGACGATAATCAAGGTATTGTGATAATCAAGATTTAATCACTGAGGAGTTTTCAGTTATGTGTGTGTCACTGCAGACCCGCAGCCATCCCTTTCCATTCAGTACCAACAAAATGCACTGAAACAGAGGGTCAAGTTAGCAAAGGTCAAGGTTTCAAACACCCCGTGGTTTAGGGTTTTTTGGGTTCTTTTGAAGATCACTGTCACTTTTCTTTATCAGTAGAAGTGCTCCTTAGCCTGGCCCTGCCAGTAAAAGCATTTGCCTGCTGCAAAGAGGTACACGCAGGCAATATTGGAGGGGAAAATCAGATTTAAAATTCCCAATGTCGTGGACTCCACACAAAGCAAGCTGATGAGAAATCTACTGCCTGTTATACTGAAGGCTAAAGTAAATGTTATAATGATTCCTCTGGCTTAAAAGAAGAAGAATTTACATTAAACTGATTGGAGGTTTAGTCTGGTTGAGCCATCTTTACACCATCAGAGCTGTAGAATCCCAGGTGTAAATGGCTGCTTGGGTTTGTAATACTGAAAACCAGAAGCTACTACCTCATAGAAATTGCATTTTTCAGCAGTCATCTTGTCTAATTTGGAAAGTACTAAGTTATAAGCAAACCCAAATGGTAATACTGGTGGAAACTCTTAAAAAAGCAATTTGTCTGCCCTCCAGGTCAGCTACCACCCAAATTTTTCAACTACCTTTTGAACCAAGCATGTGTTTAGCATAAAAAACACTTACAACACAGCTGTTTCTAGAAAAGATCAGATCATATTTTAAAGCAGTATGGAGCACCACAACCTGGAAAATGAGACTAAGAGCTATTAGTTGCTTCTGGAAAGCTGGATTTTGCTGTTAATGTTCCAAACATCAACTAAAACACAAAATGTTGCATCGAGGTTTTTAGTCTGTGGTAGAACCAAGCCAGGCATTAGACACTCAACAACTCCTACTGTAAGATAAACACGGCCTGCCAAAACGTATTTCTCTTTAAATGGCATTAATTCCCACCGCAATAGCTCAGGAGCAGTTCTCAGCAGCGCGTAATGGGAAGGTAAAAAAGCTCCTTCCGACAGGAGGATGGCAAGTCTTTCGTGCCCAACACACCAGGAAGGAGCTGCTTTGAAAACCCAGCAGCAGCAGCGGTGCGAGAGCCCGAGTCAGGGAGCGCCGGTTCACAGGAAAAGCTTGATAGACATAACGACAGACCTAATGCTGCAGTTCAAGTTCGCCTGACCCTTAGGTTACCACCACACTGCAGGCGACGGCAGTGGCGTCTTTCTCTGAAACCCAATGCATCAACGTGGGTTTTTTTTTCCTTTTTAAGGGATAGCTGAGTTTCCAACCCCAGTTACTTATAGGGTTAAGTATATACAATAATTTCAGCGTATTACAAAGCCGCAAGGAAAGGGTCTTGAATCAATCTCTCCTTTGTGCCTCACATCTATGCTTTCGTAAAGTAAACAGACTCCAAGTTACTCATCTTCTACAAAAATAGTAATAAACTCCCCCAAACCCACAGCTTTCAGGCACCCAATGCTTTTTAGTGTTAATATTTCCAAATGGAACTCATGGCTTTAAAAGGCTCCATGAATTAGAATAATGCCATGAAATCAGTAATTTAAATAAAGTAATATTTTAATTGATTCTGACATTCAGAGACATTTCTTAGCATTGCCACCTCTTTCTGACCTTTCACTCAAGTGTGTTTTGCTCCAATAAGGGTGACCAGCTATTTACTGCTGTCTTTGAAGTTATAAATGAACAGTAGCAAAATCTGCCCCCAAAAGAAGTAACAGGGACATTTCCCACTAGCCTTACTGAGAACACAATCTGGCCATGGAAGCATAAGAAAAATTGCTCAAGAATACTGAAGTAACTTACACAAACACATCCAGCGAAAGGGCTGCAAAATCCGAGGCCCCTTCAATTATTGTGGTTTCCCTTTATAGGAGGGTCAGGAAAAAATAGTAATAATAGGTGGCTGTTACATGCCAAACAACATAACATGGCAATGTAACAAGGCAGCTAATTAGACCAGGAAGGGCAGAACTCACTGGCCAAAACTGTGACCTGAGTATCTAGTCATCTTACATGCTTACTGAAAATAAAATAAAAACAAAAATAAAAAAGCAGTATAGGTACTGAGGAGGTAAAGTAGGCATTTAATTCCCAAAAACAACAATATAAAATGCATCTTCCCCCCTGCCACTTCCTTCAAAAACTGTACTGCTAAATACAGGAAACATATTGCCAAAAGCCTCTGAAGTTTGTGAAAAACTTGGCAAAAATTTGAAACAGTTAGTAAGACTGGCCACAGCTCTGTTAAAATTTATTCTAAGTCCTTATGATTCAGCACCCAGGCCTTGCAGGGAGCATTAAGGGAACGTATTTTTTTCTTTGGGGTAGGATGTCCCACAGTTGTCCTCCAAAGGACATTCCATGCTTTTCTGTGATACACTTGGAATGTACCTACCACACCCAGGATAACAACCCAACTCTTCCATCAGGATACAGACCCAACATTACAGCACCTGGATTTCTGCATTCTTAAAAGAAGTTAGAGATCTTTGTCATTCCGGCTCCTGCTGACTCCTATTTTCACTTCTCTTCATTACCAAAGTTTGAAGAACTGTGTCAGCTTCTGACTCACCCTTTTAGTAAGTCCACCTCCTCCTCCGAGCTTCATGTGACGTACCTTCCTTAGTGCTACCTCATGATTTATCGTTTTTCTAATCATCAGCTCTCTGGAAAACACAGAACTATCTATATTCATGCACAGCCGTACAAACAGTTTAATTCAAGACTTTAGTAGCCTGTATATACAATATTCCAAGTCATTCAGATCCAAAATAAACTACCACCTTCAGTAGATTACTTCTTGAGCAAAATTACCTACGAGGGAAGCAATGTTTCCATGTTTTCCCAGAGCAAATATATAAGTATTTCCCACATGCAATACATTATGAGAAAATTGGGCAAGAGGGGCAAGAATTCAAACATGTATGAGAGCACGAAGCCTGCGAGGGTCTGACAAAAGCATGAACGCAAATCCATGGATGTGAAATGTAAGAAGCTCCATGCAAAGCTTTGCAATTCTCCTTCAGCTTTTCTTTAAAAGTAAAGGTTATTTTGAAAACTTTGGGTTTCTGTACTATCCGTTGTTTGTGAAGTCAAGTGTTTATTTAAGCAACAGCAAGTTACAAACCTCAATAATTTATCTGCAGCCGTAAGAGTATTTCTATAAGCGTGCTATTTACATTTCTACTTGCTTTTCCTAAACATTTTCTGAAGCTGTGCAACATACCTTTTAAAACAAGCACACAGTTTCACGTCAATTAAATATAAGCAGTCCTGAAATTAACAGCTGAGCACAGAAACCCCTTTACTCCTACTACCCTATGACTGACGTAACCACCCTTGAACGGAAGAAGAGAGGAAAGTTTCTCCCCCACCATCCCATTTCTACCTTGTTTGTCCTCGCTTTTTAGAGTACCACAAGTTCTCCTATCTCTTCAAGCAGTATCAACACATTCATTTTCACAAATGATTGACCCAAACAGGCACTTTTAACAATCCTACGTTACATTTCTTTTACCCACAACCTCTACCAGCATGCTTTGGAAGCACAAGATTAAAATCAACTGTAAAAGAGAAAAAATACAATGAACTTTATTTGTGTATACCATCCAAATGACAACGTACCTCCTTTGTCTAATCAACTTCTGGGGGAAAAAAAGGAGGTCAGGAGGTGAGATCTGAAGAGAGGATGGAGCTCAGTGGGATGGAGGAGAGCAGAAAGCTCCCCAGACCGGGGCAACACAAGTGAGATACTGTGGAACCGCAGGAAGGGGAAAAGGAGAAGCTAGAGGTCAGATCCCGGTGTTTTTGCACATCAAACTCACGCCAAGGCTGGTATTTTGCACAACCAGTTTCAGGCTGCAGTCCCAGGACACCAGAGTCAAGGCACGGGTTTTAACAAGGCATGGTGCTGTGTTAGGGGAACCGAGCATCCCGGGCTGTGCCTGAGCCTGGCCCGAAAGGGGTGTGCAGGCGGGCAGGGGGAAGCGTGTTCTGCACGGGGAGCCACAAATCGAACGGAAAGCAAACAAGGAGGAGAAATGGAGAAAATGAAACAGGAGAGCAGTTTGGCTCCTGCTTTCTGGCCTCATAAATCCTTACCAGCAGAAGAGAAGTCGGATGGAACAAAGCATAAATAAAGTATGAGGTGAGTTTTAACCATTTTTCAGGGCAGGGAGAAGGAAGGCTAAACAGACTGCACCTCTCCACCCTCATTGAGATGCAAACCACACAAAGGCGAAAAACTCATCTTGATGCACTGGTAGTTACGCATGTAAATTCCATCGCAGGGAGCAAGATAAGCCCGAAGAATGCAGTTTCTCTCACCAGAAAGATTCAGCTTTGTGTATAATGCTGTAGTCTAACTACTGTAACCATCAGAACGACTCTGTTTAATATCAATAAAGTGAGCAATGTGTTCGCCTCATGCTAAACAAGCGGAAAACCCAGCGCAACCAATTCCCACAACCTAGAAAACACCCATACGTGATACAGCATCCAACTTTGCTTCAGAAAAAAAAAAAACACCAACCCAAAAAAACCCCAATAACCCAACCCAAACCCCAAGCCCCAAGTTCTTTCCACTTCAGGCTCTTCTTTCTCAAGCGGAGCGGCAGAGAGGAGAGCGAAACGCGAGCCTACCTGCGCAACGAGAACCTGGAGCCTCCTCTCCTAGCAGAAAATAAAGTTTTATTTCAGTGAGAGAGACCCGTGAGGTGCCCTTGCTGGAGCCCGGTACAACATGGACAGCACCGCTCCGCAACCTCTTTCCTCTGCCTCATCTCCGGCTACATTTTTTCGCTTAGTTGTTTTGGCAGCTGCTGAGCACACAGATCCGCACACGGCAGAATGCTGGTTTAGTTATCTAGATGCGATTTTTTTTTTTTAATTTTAACCATTAACAGCAATTACGAAGCGTTTCTTTTGAAAGACCGTAATTAGGGATGACAGACAAACAGTGGATGTGGCAGAAAAAGATAGTCCCAGTTCTTTGATAGTACAAAGCAAACCACCAAGGCAGCGTGATAGTACTAGTTTCATTCCTTTTGGAGTTCATCAGTTGGGAGCGATTGAATTCTGCCTCGTGACTGATAAATGTATATTTTGATTTGTTTCCCCTTGAAAGCCAAGTACTCTTTCATTGGCAGGCTGATTAAAGTGGAATTAAAATGTTCTCTGAGGAAAGAGGTGAAAACTTGTCACCTTTTCTGCAACGCTCTTTTTTCCTCCCCTTAGTAGATAAGGGTTTGTCTGAGTCACAGACACCAGATACTTGGGGGTAAATTAACCAAACTAGTCATGTTTTAAAAGGCCAATTGTTCTATTTTTAAAGCTGTCGTTTTCTGAATATTTGATGAGGGCTGCGTTACAAAAGATAACTTTTGCAAACAGTCTGCTCTCCCCTCACCCCCCCACCCCTCCCCCCTTATTAATTTTACATTAGATTTCGACTCTGTTCCAGCCAACCCCACGGTGACTCCCGTACTACCGCGATCTCTGCAGGATTTCAGCTCGGCGGAGTTCAGCTACACCAGCAAACAGACAGCCCGAAACCTCAGGCCCGAAGTGCAGCTAAGCTTGAAAGAAATACAAATATTTAAAGGCAGCCCGGAGAACCAATAAAACGCAGGAGGAGAAAAATTCAACGCAGCATTTACAGGACATAAAGCTACCATACTAAAATAAACGTGGCCCTCGTGAATTTGCTATACCAGAAGTTTACGCTTCCCACAATTTAAAATTTTCAAATAAAGAGACTAAGTACAAAGCCCCGGAGAGAAAAATAGTAGAAAGTAATATAATTATGAGAGCAACATCAGCCATTGCTAGTGATATTGTTATTCTCCATCAAGGAAGCAATAACTTTGATGAATAATCCCCTTAATGAACACCAAGATGGGGTTCTGCCTCCCTAATTAAATTAAATTAAAAGTGTCAGGTATCAAACCTCCGTGGTAAAGACGAAGAGAAGCTGCACAGAAGCTTCCGAACAGGGTATTATCGATCCCAATTTTGAATTTCAAAGCTCTAAAATACAAAGGAGCAATCTTGGGGTGCTCTGGAGTCAGGAGGGGTAGAAAACATACCCAGAAAAGATGACAACAGGGTATTACTAAGAGACCCAAAAGTAGGTGCGCCACTGTGGCGAAGGTGGAAACTTTCTCCTTAACTTAGCCCTTACGCTACCGTACTGCACCGCATGGTTTAAAAGATCAACTACGGAAAACAGAGAAAGCAAAATGAGTTTGAGCGAGCCACGCAGTCTTATCACCGAATTATCTTTACCGGATATAAGTCAGATCTTCGGAATTACTTTAGTAGGATTTTTGTGGGTTAATTTTCTTACTCTCTATCTGATGCAACAGAAAAATACAAAGCCTGAAGGAAAATAATCCCTATAATTTGCATTTTTAAATGCCCCTACATAAAATACATATTTAAGTAGATGCATCATAATGGCTGGAATTATTAAGTTACATAAGTATTTAGAGAGATTATGAAATACTTATTGATTTAACTGCATAAATATGTACCTAGGGAAATTTATATCACAAATGAAACTGGCCTAAGCCACTCTGTCAAAGCCAAAACAAAGACAATTATCTTGTCAATAAAAAAATGGAAGGTAAAATTCCAAAAAACTATTAGAGTGCTAAAAATAGAGCAACTTCATAATCGTATCAGGTAACTTGGGGATAAGCCTCATAAACCCCTATACAGGCACCCAAGTGAATGGAAAGCAAACGCTCACTTCAATTGTGTCCAAAGAATCTGTTAGGATTTGGGGGAGGAGGAGCACAAAGCTCCATCCCTGTTCAAAACCATGAAATATGTACATTTTTTATTTTTAAAAAGTACCTAACTCTATAACTGCACAGGCCCCACTATAAAACCCATTTAGGGCATCCACACTACACTGACAGAGTCTTACAAGCTTTAAAAATTCATTAGGATCTTGGCAATAAATATTGCCAATGTATTTTACTGTAACTGTATCGATCCTAATGCACTTGACTTATCTATGGAGATAAAACTTATCTTGACCTTGTCGAATACAAACAGTCTGGACTAAAAACCTGCGATAGCCTCTCATGGGGAAAACATACAACAGATAACAGCCACGGAGATGATACAGGAGCAGTACATCCGTATTAATGTTTCAGACGAAACAAGAATTTGCTTGAATATTAGCCTACCAAGCAGACGTAAGGAGACACTAATAAATAGGAAACGATGTGAAAGCAAGCTTTAAAGAACAAAACCATACGTTTAATTAGTGTCTTCTTGGGCGCAATATTAGTCCCCTTAGAAATATGTAACGCCAGATCGTTACAACTCGCTGCACAGCAATATTACTGAGTATGCCCTTTTTTTTTTTTTTGGAGGCAATCGCCTCTCTCTGCAAAAGTAAAAGCCAGTTGCATTGCACGGCGCTGACAAAAAGCCACACAACTTTTGCCTTTGTTATTTCCAGTTGCTGTTTCCAGCTGCAATCCTAGCGCCGACTTCAGACAGCGGCATTGGCCTTGAGACACAAATCCTGCTGCACGCAAACAGGCGGCCTGCGGATGGATCCTGTGGAGCGTGGCGCCCTACGATCCTGCAGGCCCTAGGTCCGCAGCAGGATCAGGCCCCGGCTCCAGGATTTCCCGTGGAAGCCCTGGAAGCAAAGCACCGTACCGACCCGCACCGAACGCTTGCATTTCAAACTCCTTAGCGCTCCTTTCCTCGCGATCCTCCTGACTGTTTAGCTGCCGATGACTTAATTAACATTTTCAACTACAATAAGAAGAAGAAAAAAAATAAGATTCCCTGCTATTTCTAAGACAACAGAGATTTTTGGAGATGATGTCTTTTGTGGTTGGTTTTCAAATGAGTGTAAGAGTATCCTGCCAGCCGGCGGCAGAGCGTATCCCTCGATCTTTAAATGCAAACTTCTGCAGGTTGTTCGCTTAACTCAGTTACAAAGAGTCACTTTCTGAAAGAAAACTAGAACATGGTTTTAGTAATTAATTTTGTATGTATCTGCCAATTTAAGAGCCAAACATTTCAGAATATTAATAGACTTCCATCCTCCAAACATCCGCTCATTACAAGCAGAAAGAACATTCCAATATAACGTGAACATTAAGATTTAAGATCTCTAGCACCACAGAAAACTGACAGAGTGTTTTGTAGCTAGCTTTCATAAATGAGAAAAAAAATTAGGATGTTTACAGGTATTTGGACAAGAAAACTATTTCTAGGTCACAGTAATTACTTTGCATTTCCAATTAATGAAAAATAACTCTGCCCGATCACACTGTAATTAATATTTCAATATGCTAAACAGCACCAATACAGTACAACTTCTTGCAAAGATAGAGAGGAAAACAAATTAAAGAGGAAAAAAACAATCTGGCAAATCGAATCAATAGGTTTCCCACATAATTAAATATTACGGGTTTGCATATATATTTTTAACAACCTGCAAGTACTGACAGTCCAACAACATTATAATACATATTTGGATACAAAGGTAAAATTATTATGGCGCATTAACTCTGCTATTTCCCGAGCCACGAGCAGGAATTTTAAAGGTTTCCTATTTACTCGGAGCAACTAAATGAAACTAACAACAGTTTTTTATTTCCACCTTTAAATATTGCTTAGCTTTGAGAGATTGCAATAAAACTTTCTACGTTTTGATAGGCAACAGTATTTTGCTTTGACTGAAGGCAAATAGAGACAAAAAATAATACTATCCACAGCAGTGGCACAAAGAATAAGGCTCCATTGCTAATTATACAGGGAACCGAATTTAATTACATGGAGAACATTAAACACTTTCCAAAATAAAAAAAAACCCACACCATCAAGAAAAGCTGGAGATGAGACTTTCAAGTGCCTTTAATGCTACAACAGTGCCCTCTGCTGAGGCTTCAAAATAATGCTGAATTACTGCACGAACACCAAACAGGACACAAACCCAGGCAGAGGTATTTTGGGTTCATTTCTGCCTAAAATCAGGCACCCTCACAAACCCACACGAAGCCAACTGTCCGCAGGTGAACAGGGTAGCGCAGCATTTTCCAACAAGACTGCAACTCCTCTCTTCACAGGGCAGTCCTAGTTGAACGACATTTAAAAAGCAGTTTCTGGGGTCTGAGCTGTTTCGCTCTCACTCGCAGGATCCATGTAGTGAGGGTATTTGCACAGACGAATCTGTTTAGGATCCCGTACTAAAGCACTGCTTTCCTTAAGATCCAACTTACTTTGCTGATGCACTACAACAGATACAAGTAGATGATACCAGAAACACCCTTGAAATCAAACAGGCTACGAAATAATCTAAACCAAACAAAAATAACTGTCTCATTATTCAATAAATGTTAATAAGAAAATTGGTTTGTTTTGTTTTGTTTTCCTCCAGATGGGTAACTACCCCCAAAACACTGCTGTCTGGCTCCTGACGATAAACCAGCAAACTGAACATCATCCCAAGCACTGAGGGGAGGCTGCTTTTTTTTTTTTTTCAAAATTCCACTTTCGGATGGCCAAGTGGAAAAGGGAAAGGGGAAACAGAAACAGGAGGCAAAGGACCTTAGCATGACTGAAGAGTGTAGCATAGCCATTTCTGACAGCGCTCTCCGCTTCCCCTTTTTCTTAAGAAAAGTAAAAAGGAAAAAGGCAAACGCAAATGACACCCACCCTGCCCACCCAACTGGGATTTTAAAAGGACCAGATGAAACTCTTCCCGAGCGAGCGGATTTTCACCATCTGGTTTCAGTGCAATCGTTCTGATTTTATGTGTTTGGGGGAATTACTGCAGCAGCACCATTTCACAGCTAGGAAACGGGATGTTCTCAGGAGTGACATCTTGCAGACATGAGGTAGGCTGAAGACCCTGCTTTACCCCTTGCCTTTCTGACCTTAATCTGAGAGAATTGAAAGAGCAAAGAGCTATTTGTTTCCACTTCCATTTTTTTTTCTTTTGAACAAAGTTTTAAGAATTTCAGCCAACACAAACGAACCAGTTTTGAAAGTTAGAGCAAATTCACAAGTTACTGACTCTGATGATTAACTTGCAAATATTTTTTGTCACCTGCAAAAAACTACAGCCACAAGCACCTAGATATTTGAGATTAGATTGTAGCTGACGATGCTGAAATGGCCACAAATTGATTAAGCCCCTTTCCTACCAGCAGCTCCCTGAAACTCGGCTCCTCTCCACAGCAGACACCGTTCCACGGGTACGCAGAGAAGCGAGGCGGATGGCACAGACTCCAACACAGACTCGCTTAGAACTCACATTTTTCTACCTTTTATAAAACTTGGGAGAAATGGTGATCTTCCCGTTTTCATTTTAAAAGGAGGAATTTAAAAAAAAATACCCTTTTCTTGCAAAATCTTAAATTTACGTGGTTTAAAGCGACAGACGGCATTCAGCATCACACACAAAGGCAGGCTGGCAGTCCTGCAGCGAGGTGGGTTTTTCTGCACGTACTGTAGATTACAGTAACTTTTCCACCGCCCCGCAAGCCTCCTGAGAGGTGGCAATCTATCAAACGCTCATCTAGATGGCGGTGATGGAGAACGAGAGCGGGATGCTCGCTCAGGCTTTGATACGGACACCGGCTTCTGCGATCTTTATCGAGCACGATGGTTTGAAATCAGGATGCTCAAACTAGGTATAACTACGGGTGCTGCTAATTTCAAAAATACAAGTTCTTAGCGATCCCGACAGCCCTTTATATTTCCTACATACTGTCACAAGTCCTGGGCTTTCGGCATCCAGATCTACCCTCCTTCTGCCGCTGTTTCGCATCAGCCACGCTGGGATACTTTCGGTTACCTGTGTTCGGAAGGATTAGTTGCTTAAACACAGTAGCAGAGAAAAGGCTGAGATGGAAAGTGTGTCTTTTTGAGGAGACAGGCACCCACCCTCACACATCACTTATTTAAGTTTCAAATCTGTGTTATGAGCCTAATTTTCAGAAGTCTAATTCCTTATGAATCTTTTTTCCTCCCCTGAGTGCGCATTTCCACAACCCCCACTGGACATATATTTAAACTCATGCACACCAAAGGTGAAGTGGAGGTGTCAAAATTACTTTAAGCCACATCAGTGCAATAACAACAACAACACCACAACCCAAAAAACCAAAATAGCATATTAATAAAGCAGTATCAAGGATGTGTAATATTACCATACATTCGAGCTGGACAAAACCATTTAACAACTGGCTTACTCAAAATACTATGCAAACGATAGAAGATGTAGTGTTACTGAGTCCCAAAGGTCCTGGCTGGCTGTTTAAATGTGTGGCCTTAATGCAGCATCTGCCTGCTCATAGGTCGCTTGCTTTTTGCCTTTCTGAAAGCAAACTGAGTTTTGCAGGACAGTTGTGCAATCTAAAATCTCAATCCATTGTCTTCCAGTTGTTTTACACAGGTAGTGCCAGGAGTGATTAACTGTATTAAGTTATTCATTTTCATTCCCAAATGGAGGCTTTTAAATTCAGTGTGTATTTCTAAGAAAATCCACAGGCAGTGATTGACAGAAGCGCTCTGGTGTAAGCCCATCTTGTCAGCAAAAGTTAGAGGATGCTTGCACAGTCTTCTGAATAATCACAATAACGCAGAGGTTCGACACTTCAGCCTGCAAAATGCTACAGAGATCCAGTATGCAATAACGGCAAAAGGCATTTTCTTCCTCTAAGTGTTAAACTGAGGTTTTTTAAAGATACATGGCAGCTAAAAATGGGGTGATCAGGCCACCTTTTCCTACAGCGTGTTTAAGCAGGTTAGTGTAATCAAAATAGCAAACAAATAATCGAAGAGAATATATACCCCTAATTTACTACGCACCTCTGTTCACTCATGTGAAAATCCGCATTTTCAGGAATTCTCCATTTGGGTGCCACAGAAGGACACATCAGCCACCCAAATTAAATTGCCACCTGGGGTTTAAGCACTGATAACTTTCTAGAGTTTCCCCTGATCTTTGAGATCCATCTTGAGAGACACCAGGCTCTCTCCCTCCTCCAGGATCTGCTGCCAGTCACTACCATAAGGAGACAACGAAGGCTGGAGCTGGCAGAGGGGAGGAAAGGTGAAGCAGAGCAGTGCCTGCCACCCTCCAACTGCCCGTACAGACTAGAGTCATCTGCACAAACTCACGCTGTTTACAGAATAAAGGAGCTCATTTTAGGGCCAAATACTTTTTTTTCCCTCCGATAAACAAACTTTTTTTTTTTAAGTGAGGGAAAAAAACCCAAACCATATTTCACTCACAAGCAATCTGTCCACAGATTCATATGGAAAGACGGAGTGGATGTGCAATGTCAAAGCAAGTTAAAAATGGAGAGTATAAACCCACCTTCCTCTGCACGCCCAGCACACTTTATTCCACCTGCGCCTGGGCTTCTGCCCAAAAGCATTTCTTTAGGACTTGGTCAGGATATGTTTAGCTCTCTGCTCAATGAAAATGACAAATAACGCCTTAATTTCTGCATGCTAAGCTCTCGTGATACACAGTCAGTTGCTAACAGCCGGGATGTATATTGCAGCTTCTGTGATTACTATTTATGATGATGGTGAATTCAAGCTAAAATACGCACAGAAAGTTGTTTTTTTTTTTCCCCAAGAGTAAATTTATGGCTTTACCACACATTTATGCATTGCCTCAAACAAATTTTGTACAGCTACATTTTCTACAATGTGAAAATCAGTGGTCGCAGATCTGATCTCACACGCGCGCTTTTGTACATTCAGTAAACAAATACCAGAAACGTCTTCCAAAGCACTAACAAAGCACTAGATGGAGAACTTTTTCACCCAGATAGCTCCTGTAAAAAATTAATAGTTGGTGCATTTAAACTTTGGTCAGTAAGGGAAACAAAACTTTCTGTATGCATATAATATTAGCCCAAAGAGATGCTTTAATTTGGACGATTTAAGAAGTATTGAAATGCATTGAAATCTGACCTCTCCCCCCTCAAAAAAAAACCCAACCCGTGACAGGATACCTAAAGAAAAGGAACAAAAGCAGCACATTATTTCCAAGTTAAATTGTTAGACAAATTCAGGAAACAATACAACCCCAAAAATCCTGATTTCAGACTATAAATTGCATGGCAGGGAGTTGGAACTAGATGATCTTTAAGGTCCCTTCCAACCCAAACCATTCTGTGATTCTGTGACTCTTGTCAAACAGTGAATGGCTGTCAAACAATTCAAAATCGCACCATTCTTTTCTGAAAGGTTTCTAAAAGATTAGAGGAGATTCATCACAAATACACAGCAGTTTGAAGAGGGGAAAGTAAATGTGATTGTGAGAACTTTAAGGTACCAGGAAAGGTAAGGTGTTCCCCACAGGGGTCTCTTAATGTTATTATTATACTTGTTCCTTTAGATTTATACACAACAGTGACAAATAGAATCATAGAATGGTTTGGGTTGGAAAGGACCCTAAAGATCATCTAGTTCCAACCCCATTGCCATGGCCAGAGACATCTTCCGCTAGCCCAGGTTGCTCCAAGCCTCATCCAGCCTGGCCTTGATTATACTAGCCAGTTGTTAATACTGTTAGCAACACAGTGGGCTCATCTGACCGACCTACTCACAGCTCTGCTCTATCCGTAAGCAGCGAGGCAAGAACATGCTCAGTAAGACCATGAGCACCAGCGGTGAAAGCAACCTTAAATGGGCACATCCCACTTTTTGCATTCTTGCCCACTGCTCTATCCAAGCTTCAGAAAGCTCACCTAGGATCTGATCAAGGTGATTAAGCAGGCTGGCAAAGTCATCAGATTTTTCTTCCCTTTTAGACATCTGCACAAAAGTTTTGTTTATAAAAATTAAGACATTTGTTCATTAAAAAAGAACCCAAAACTATTTGCTGCCCAGACTGACTAATGTACTTCCAGAAAAAATGAAATTTAAGCATTTTCAGTCATTCTTCCATGTTACTTCCATTCCTTGTACCCTCAGTATCTTTACCTGATTGATACTGGTACACCAGGCTTCACCTGAATGAAATGGATGACAGTCTTACTGAAAATTACGATAAGGTGTATGTTAGCCAAAACAAGCACATTTAATACGGAAAAATAATTGGATATAATAGTAAACCTTCCATTTGATTAAAAAAATCAATCTGTTAACACTGATGCAAGTATCAAGATACATGTCAAAACTTTTTTCATGTTAAGGAGACAAAGATTTAAATGAGACTCTAGATATGCTAAATCTGGACCACAGCAACCATCGAGTTTGGATACAACACCAGCCAGCCAAACTAAGTCAAAGATTCCTCCACTGTCCAGGTAAGGAAAACCCTTTTGCCTTTCAGAAGAACACAAGCCGGGGAAATAAAAGGAAACTCCAGTAGGAAAAGACTGAAAATTATTTTATTTTTATCCTTTAGCAAGAACTCTGGAAAAAAACATTTGCCTGTTAAGGGTGGCCGTGGGTTACAGCCACATCTCTCTATCAGCTACCACGCGCTGCTGGCCCCAAGTATGAACCCAGGGCAGATTTCCAGGCAGGTGAACAGGAATGGAAATACAAACTGCAAAGACTTTAAGCCACTCTCTTTCTCTGCACTTTATGCTGACTTTATTGAACTTCTTGAGCAGTTTCCATTTTCAGTTGCTTCTGCTCACTTAATAATGTTTTCACATTTCTATAATTAAACTTGTGTAGAAGAAAAGCTTTTTCAGTGGTGTAGAACCAACATACTGTATTTTCATTATGTATTTATATATATATATGAGCAGTCTCAGACTGTAATCATCACCAGCAAATTCCAGAATTATAAACAGCCAGTTAGTACCAAAGGGTGTAGATCCCACACCCGAGGAACCAGTACATAGCAGGCAACGGTGTTTCGATACTGAAATGAAGAGCATCTGGATCGTTCTGTCTTGTTGCTCGAGAAAAATCGTGTCTCCAACTATTGTGCTGCCTCTATCAAGAGTTCACTAATTACTAAAGCTGCTTGTTATTACATGCATCTAATTAATATTATCAGTAAGTCCAGAATATACACGTGCTTCAAAAGAATGACCCTAACAACTACCACTTCAACCCATAACAGAATTAGGACGTATTAAGAAAAAAAGCAACAGAAGAAAAAAGATAACTTGATCAATTTTCAGATTCTTCTGAAAGAACTACAAAAATAATAGATAACTGGAAACTATAATAGAAGCTTTAAAGTTCAATATCTGACAGTATCACAAAATCTTACTTGAAAAGTCTTGGACAAAAAATTAAACATGCAGAAAGAATGCAGACAAGTAGTAATGAAGAAGTGGAGAGCGCTGTCTAGGAAGGAGCTAGAAGAGTATAATTCAGGCATGCTCTTATTGTGGCATATTGGAAAAACAAGGACGATCCCATTTAACGAAACTTGCGGGAAGTATAACACTGAGTGTTCACAATGACAGACATGAGAAATATATGCATAAATAAACTATTCTGCTTAGCACAATGTAAGCTGGTCTTGGCACACAGAAAAATACTTAATGCAGTTTAAGCAAGCTGTTAATTAGCAGGAGAAGCATGGAATACTGAGGGGTGGTAACTACTAGTAGGAGGCGTGCCCTGGCAGTGAGAAAAGGCACGGCAGATTTGGCCATAGCATCTGGGTCAGCCGTAGCATCGGAAACCCCACAACACTGTAGGGCAACGGCACAGAGCTATACATCAACACCCGGCTCCAGTTTCCACCTGGGGAAACCGCACACAAAGTAGAAGGGGCTTAGGAAAACTGAAAATTCCAGAATGCTGGAAAGACTGAGCTTTAGGGAAAAAAAATATTGCTAAAGATGGTGGTTTAGCAAAGTGATACGTGTGTAAAATTAAACTGGGGGGAAAAGAGCATATGAGGTTTGCAAAGACGCTAGCAACTGAGAAACCCAAAACTCACGGAGCACCGGCAGCACCCAGACTCCTCGGTCCCTCCAGGTAACACACACAGGCACATACATACCTGCTCTCCTCGGCGTTAAGAGTGAAGCGCATTGAAATGAAAAGACTGTGAGATACTATCTGATAGCTCTCCTGAATCTATTTTATCTCCCCGAATGGTTTAACTATAGCAAATTGATAGTGACACAACGGTGAAGGCTACGATGCTATTTCCATTTTAAATCATGCCTCAGACATTTGTAATTCTCAGGGGAAAAAACCCAAACAACTGTATCTACTAGGTATGCAACATCTTACACACAATTAGGGGCTGAATTTCTGTGAGAAAGTTGCCGTAAGACTTCAGCTATTGGAGTTCACAAAGTATTTTCTTCCACATTCCTTTTTTATTAGCAAAATGCAGCTAAAATATGAAAAGTTTTAAATCCAAGTTTATTGAATACATTATTGAACATAATCACTAGAGCTTTTGTTGAACGTGAAGAAGTGTTTAAAAATAGCAGAACTTGCAGCTGTCTGAAAAACTACATGTTCAATAGCCTTAAGTCATAACTTCTCTCAACTTGAGGCTTGGAACGATGCTATAAAATTTTTGCACGTGTGGTATCTGAAGGCAGAAGAGTGATACAGACCTTTCGGGCTTTTACACCTCGGGATTTTCTAGGTAATATAAAGAAAGCTTACCGCGCTTTCAAGTTGGAAATTCCTCTGAAAATAGTGTGCAACCTACATGTTTCTCCAGTGATTTGTAAAAAATCGCTGTTAAAAACACACTGACTGCATCAGTGTAGAAGTCTGAACCAATATGGTTATTGAATTTGCATTAAGCAGCAAATGAGATACAATAACTAGGGTGAGAACCCACAGCTGTGTTATTGGAAAACACCTGATCGCATCTGATGGAGTTTTAAGAGGGAAAATATCTAATTTTCCAGGCCATCTAGAAGATCCATGAAAAGAAAACAGCAAAATGTGTATTTTCTGTACCACTGGGTCATTCACAGACTCCAGGCACTGACTGACAGCCTGCAGACATGTAGCCCCTGGTTTTACAGGGAGAAAGGACATCTCAGAACCAGTCTAAATTACAGAGTGGTGTACCCATATCCCCAAATCCCTCTCACAGCAGAGCTAGTATAGTCTCTTAACACAACACTCTACCTGGATGGATGTCAGCAGGGATTCTTGCTCTTCCTTAGGTGGATCCACCAAGGAATACCAAACAAGAAGACGGATGTAGTCTCTGAATAAAGAAGTCCTTCAAGCAGATATTGCTACACGTGTACATTGTACTAGGGTACTGCGCAAGCTCAAGGCATTCTCCACCAAGTGCTCCCATGACTGGGCATGGTCCTCAACAGCATAAACTGACTTGACAAAAAGTGTCCTGTTAACACGGCTCTGCTGTTTCTAATACCCAAGCTAATTTGTTTAGCACCATCACCATTATCTGTCAAGGAAACAGGCCTTAGGCACACACTGGCCTAAGTCCTGGCTCGCATCTCTCCTGTCACACACCAAACCCTCCCCTTGCTGAGCTATACACCAGAACCACACTACTGCAACAGGCTTATGGGAACGGTTTGGCTCCCTCAAAGTCGTCATCTCCCTTCCCCCAGCATCACCAGGTACTCGGCACCTCAAAATGATGGGGGCGCAACTGGAGACAGGCTGCGGTCCCATGCTTGTCCCACAGCTACAACAGAAATGGCGATGATGCTGCCGACAGCTCAACTCAACCGCAGAATGTGTTCTTCACTAGCATGGGTAGTGCTTTAGTTGTTTTCCCTTCCCCCAGGACTTGATCAACTGCTACAGCCAGACTTACTCGGCACCTCAAAATGATGGGGGTGCAACTGGAGACACGCTGCAGTCCCATGCTTGTCCCAGAGGTACAACAGAAACGGCGATGATGCTGCCGACAGCTCGGTGTTCCCTGACAGCTCAACTCAACCGCAGAACGTGTTCTTCACTAGCATGGATAGTGCTTTAGTTGTTTCCCTTTCCCCCAGGACTCGATCAACTGCTAGAGCCAGACCACTTTGGTGCCTCTTTTCTTTGTCTCCCAGGGACTGAGATCGCCAGGAGCAAACCGCCTGGCCTCAGGCTCCGAATTGCGCCAGGTCTATCACGCACCAAGCTCTTGTTCTTCAGCAGAATTACTGCATGGTAACTACTAATACAACCTCCAAGAAGATATACCCCGACTGCAGTTATCTGATCTCCACTCCTCAGATCAGCCTGAAATATTTAATTTTCTTTGCATGTGCTTGTCTGGCTCCTCTCAGCTTCCCTCCTGAAGTTTCCATTCTGAAGGCGAGTGTGTGGCCGTACAAGCAAGCACCCTCTCTGGATATATGCTCCTTTGTTTTGTTTTCGAGCAAGAGAAGAGGTGGTGGTAGAAAGAGCTAGTAAGCAATTTAAAAACTCAGAAATAAACACATTTAATTAATTTTAATGAAAATGCAGTCAACATTAATACTAGTCCTTTAGTAATGCTGTATTTAAAGAAGTTGCAAATTTTAACACAACACTTAAAATATTCCACTTGTGCAATGCATTTTATAGCCACATAACATGCAGCAGCGTACGATGCTGTATGGACTCGGATTAGAGAAAGCCTAGATGTTTGGTATTATTTTCTTTGCCATGTGTAACCAGACTGTGCTGCTGTTACCTTAAGAACACATATTTTGTCATGAATGCTGCAAATGAAACATGCACAGAAAAGGCAAAATAAAAGCTCGAGAGAATTTACTTGGGTTTTGAGGAATAGAAGTCTGAGCCTTGACACTGCATCAGCAGAGCGAAGGTAGGTTTCCTCAATATAGGAAATGTAAATCCTTGATGGGTGCAGTATTGATACGGTCTCAAACAGAGGGGGGTGAAATGTTGAAAATCTCCACTGACATTTCTAACTTTCCTTACATTAAATCAGAAGGTGTGATGACAGAACACAGTTAAGGTGCCTCACTCTTGTTGCAGAGGCAACGAGGCTGAGGATTGCTCTGGATTTCTGCCAAATGTCATTCTTTGTCAACTCCGCTGTAATTAGGAATCCGTCTCTTTGCATGAGGAAGCAAGACTTTTCTTTGCATCCCGTCTCTTAGAGAAACTGAATTGCCTTAAATATGTTCATGTACCATGCTACCTATGACCAGGAGAGGTGCCTGGTTTAGCAAAGCTTTGGCTCATTACAATGAAAAGGTTACAGCTGCTGTCTTAATGCTAGAGAAAGAAATGAACTACTGCTCAGAAAAAGAATGGCACTCGTGCTGTTCAAACAGGAACCCTGACCTTTGTGGGATGCTGGGACTCTAGATGCAGGAAAGGAAACAAAAGTCACCTAATTCTGGAGAACAGGGGTTAGCCTGTTATCTGATAGCGCGTGTTCTCTCCCTGTTAATGCAATGCCGAGTGGATACAACTTCTTCACAGGACCCCTCACTCCAAAGCTCGCTTGTTCCCTCCTCTCGCTGCCCTTCCGTAAAATATTATCTGAGAAAGCAAAACTTACACCAATTAAGGCAAAGAAACTGGAAAAACAGACATTTAGAGGCTGCAGTAACTCTGAGTAGTTCGAACTGCAGTCAACTCCTGACAACCAGAAGAAAGCAGGTTTTTAAACCACATCCAAGGTTTTCCTCATAAAGCCAGCATCTAGGGTCTTTCCCTTGAGATACTACCACTCCATTTCCTCTCTTCTAAACAACATTAAAAGGTAGTAACAGCTTAATGCAAAGATGTGCTGCACTGAGGAACAGACCTAAGACAATGAGACTGTAGCAGAACCCTCCTCTGCTGTTCAACAATACAGAATGAAAACGTTTTCATTTATTTTCACTTAAAAAGAAAGTCAGAGTCCTGTGACTGCATTGATAGGAACGATGTACACATACTTCTGGGCGTATTGCCTTGAACTGAGGAAAAAGGAGCTGGTTCTTTCAGATGGAGTGGCAGTGCACAGAAGTCTTCAGCTCTGACTCCCTTTGCTCTCGATAAAAGCTTGGAGCAAGGAACTCTCAGGAGATTAGCGTACACGCACACTAGCTCCAAAAACTTTAGGCAGCATACATGTTCCTTTGAGTCTTGTACATGTGTTGTGTATAATGTGCTCTTTCTGATATTAAAAAGTTGCTAAGTTGTTCCCAAGCTGGAAAGGGTTTTCCATTTAGATAAGGCCAAAAGCTACCGCACAGAATAAGCACATGTGTAACACTGGAGTCTGAAGGCAGCACAAGCGTTCGCTGTTTTACAGCGGCTGATAAGAATTATTGCATTTTACAAAAAAAATCTTACTCTAAGTTATTTAACCCCAACATACATTCTTCTGGTGGCACACACACCGCTGCCAGCATCACCTTCCCACGTCACACGCCTTTCCTTCACAGAAGAATATAACCGGTTGTCCTTCTACTTGGCTATTTGCATCTAAATACTCTCAAAGTCCACACACCTTTTCCACACAGACTGCTAAAAATACCTCACAGAAATTATTATCTATATTACACACAAAAGAAGCCTTCACGCACATGTGAAAGGAAGAAAACTAGATAACAGGAATCAACTTTTCTTATTTCATAGGATCACAGAATGGTTTGGGTTGGAAGACCATCTAGTTCCAACCCCCATGCCATGGGCAGGGACAACCTCCCCGGGACCAGGTTGCCCAAAGCCTCATCCAGCCTGGCCTTGAAGACAGCCAGGGATGGGGTATTTATCTCAGTTTCTTCAGTATGTTGGCAGCACCTGCAGACCACATGCCATTCTCTCCTCTGCAAACACAGATTTGATACCAAGATGGGCTCTACTCACTGTCCTGCCCCACAAAGAGCATTTATTTATCATCATTCACACATACAGGTCTCACGATAACCTAGAAAACATGCATGAGCGGTTGGATTTACCCTTAAAAAAAAAAAAATGCTTGCTACACACACACAAGTCGACAGGACCTGGCGTCAACTCAGCATTGCTCTAGTTACCGCTGAAACGCAGTAATCGCGGTGGGAGGGTGCGACGGCTATTCAGTTGCTACACACACACAAGTCGACAGGATCTGGCGTCAACTCAGCATCGCTCCAGTTACTGCTGAAACGCAGTAATCGCAGTGGGAGGGTGCGACGGCTATTCAGCGGTACGGAACAGCGCTGAGCGGTTTCTCCTCCACGAATTTGAAACTGCTCAGGGCATTTAGGTTGGCAGAACTCTATAACCCAACTGGAACCACGCCAGCGAGGTTAACATGCTACTCTTGAAAACTGAGCCACTGAGGCTTTAATCACCACAAGTGGCAATGACTTAATTTTTCATCTCATTTGAAATATGCCAGTCTCAACAGCAAACCAAGCTTCTTATAAAAAGCCATCTACTAATCAAGACTATTTCCTGCTTCATCGGCTTGCCTCGGATGTCTTCTGTCACAAGCACTGCAGCAACCCAGCTGGGCTCAGCCTGCGACCTGGGAAAATCATAGCCGGCTACGGCAGGGCGCAGGACGGATGTCCCACACACACGGACCACTGACACTGCAAAATTCCAGCTCAAATTTCTTCTAATATTCCTCGCTTCCCATTCCAGTGGAAGCGTTTTGGCTCTGACCAGGCAGCAGGGCTAGTTTTTGGGACCGCAGCTTTATGCTGGCATCCCATGTGTACAAAATTACGCTAGGGGGGGTCCAGAAGATGCGTCAGGAGTTTGCCTCACCCAGTTCTCTGCCTCTGCACAGCAAAGACGGGCCAAAAATCCATGCAAGGAGCTCAGCTCCTCATGAGAGAAGGGATGTCTGTGCGAAGGAAAATCTCCTTAAATAGATGGGCCATTTATAAAACTGAGGTTTACACTGAGGTTTTGAAGAAAGTCCGTGTTTCAGCCTGAATCACCTTAAGTTTTAAACAGATACTATGCATGAGCTTTACTCCATGAAAATCAGCTCATCTGAGAGAAGGTTGTTACCTGCAATGTAAGCATTAAGATATTTATCACTTTTTGATTCACATAAAGTTTACTTTCCCCAGGAGTATACTGAATTGTGTCAATATATGCAATATTGTGATAAACCCTTCACATGCTGCAGAGCGTAAGTGGAACTGAACTGTAAAGCAGCACCATAACAATAAAAATCCACCTTGATTTTTCACAGCTCATCACAACCAATGTGATTTTATATCGTGTTTTTAAGGACTCTGAAAAAAAGTTAAGGTATGATGCTAAAAGGAGGGTAAATGGATGGCTAAATCTCACCAAAATCTAAATAGATTTTCACTTGTAATTCTAAAGCCTCTTTAAAAATCCCAACTCATGTTCCTTGGACAAGGATACGTGATTTTAACTGTAGCTTTTATCTAAACATATGTATATATATATACATGTGTGTGTGTGCATGTTTTGATCACATTGCAAATATTTGCTTGTAGAATATTTCATACACACACGCCCCCCCAAAAAAGGTAACTAAATTACAATAAACCTTGCTGATCTGAACACGTAAAGCCCGTATCACAGAAAATTAAAACTGTTGCATGTAAGAATGGTAAAAATCCATCAAATCTCTTTAAAACAGCAAAAGAAACTAGTTATCAGGGAGAGATTACAGATGAGCTATCACCTTCAGCAATATTGTGATTTAAAATATTCAGAACAGAAAGAAAGCCTCTTTAATGAATGTGCTAAAAGTTTCTCATGCAAAACCAAACGCATCCTTGTTCCATATTTAATTTGCAATAGGATACCCGGCAGCTGAGCTATGAGAGCTTTCCTGGCTGGTGACTAACTGCCTGCTGAGACGGGCTCCACACGTAGGTAGCACACGATTGAAGACTAAATCCTCAGAGCCGCATCTCAGCTCCCTTTAAAGTTAATCTGAACACACCGGACTCGAAAGGAAATGAAAAGTGAGTTTCTCTCCTTCCTATGGCACCGGGACTTCCTGTGTTTTAGCCATTGGTCAAGAACTATTATTTCCTCCATGCTATTCCCAATTGTGACTGTCAGACGCGATTAGCGTTGTCCACCCACAAGCGCAAAACATTTGAATGCGCCTGGAACAGAAGTCCCACATGCACAGAAACCTGGAGAAACTTGGAGAATATTAAGGTTCAAGTATGCTTTACCTGAACGAACATGCTCCTCTGAACATTTAGAAATGCAAAGTTCATTTGCTGAGATGAATATCCACAAAAATCTATGCAAGATAAGGGGTATTAAAATTATTCACTCTCCAATTCAGGATGGATTATTTGGCCAATCTGTTAAGCTGTACCTCTCAGACGCACAGAATCAGTACCATCCTCCTCCCCTCAGGGAAAAGAGCTCATAACGTTTGAAGAAAAGTATGCTTCACCCCAACCGTAAGAATACACATGAAACGCAGAGTCTACCTTTAACACAACTCTTTGGAATGGGAAAGCAGCAGACATCAACAGGGTGAATGCAGAGGGCAAACAAGTTCACCAGAGAAAATAAATTAAGCAGAATGCTGAGGATTGTAAAGTGGCCAGAAGAAAGGCCATTTAAGTTGTTATTGGACTGTTTTAAACACACAGATGCAGAGCTGAACTTCCATTTATCTCTCCGTATAAAATACCACCTCTGGCAGCGTGGCGTCATCACTTATAACCATGATTGAAACATTAATCTGAAACCAAGTCAGAGAAATTTGTGACTTACTGTGTTACCACCTGAAGACCTTACTGTTTCCAGCCTTGGGCTAAATACAAGCCAGATCCAGCCCTGCTCAAGTTTGACATTGCTTCTCAAAAACACAGGTATGCTAGGGTAGCTTTTGCTTAACCGATCCAAACAACGTGCATTTATACACAACATGCAAACAGAATTACATTTTACCTAGTCACGCAACACACAGCTGTTCAGCGAAACAAAATCCAAATTAAAGAAATATATAAAAACACCGTCTTGTCAAGTCATCAGAAAGCCGTTAATGTTTCTAATGACTGCAATTAACAAAATGAAAGATTCCAAAAAAAACACTCAGCTACAGATGAACTTTAATTATCCAAGTGTCCTGCTACATGAACCAGGGTCATGTCTCCAAATGCCTTCTAATTTGAACTCTCCCTGTTGCCCATCCAACTTTACATTTCTCAGGCTCTCGCAGAATGAAGTGGAACTGACTGTACACAAAAACAAGTTATCCCTTCCTAATGACTTACCCACTCGCTAATACTCCCGTTAGTTGAGAGTTGGAGAAAACAGGAACATGTACCCAAAAATGAGGACTCGAAGAAGTCACTGACGTTAAGAGCAGTACGGTAAAGTTATAGTGCTTATCTCTGTGTGGCACAAGACAATTCAAATGAGCTTTCTAAGTCATAATTTTAAAAATTAGAGGCAGAGTTCCTGGGTCTTAACCTGGACTCTATCACATACTTGTCTGCAGAAGCTTGTAATGAGTCATTCACCTGATTTATGCAAGAGAGATACGGGTCCCGTAATCCACTAGTGATCTGTGTCTAGACAATGGTTTGTTCTGATGCAAAGATCAAAGTGAGGCTCAGCTACACTTGAAAACATGTGTGTAAACACCGTGCAATGTCTACTCCTGAAGAGCTCCAAGCCTGGATATTTGCACAGGAGGAAAGAAATGTTTTGGACATTTCAAAACTGTTTAACTGAAAAAAGTTACTCTGCAAGTAGCTCTTCTCTGAGCAGCAGCATTCTGGAGTACCAACTCCTGAACTCCAAGTGTGGACCCTTGCCCGTGTCCCCGTACATACCACAGCTGTTAATCAGCAGCAGGAAGATGCTGGAGAAACTTAAGGCCACACGTCTCAAAATCAGCTATACGTATGAGGTCCCAGCCCATGTGTTCTACTCCCACGTCCTTCCCAAACGATTCTCCCAAATATAGTACAAAATTAAGGCTTGCTTGGGTTACTAGCTATTTCTCAGAAAGCTTAGCACAAATTCCTCTGCAAAGGGGGTAACAATCAAATTTGAGGTTATGCTCTCAGTAGCTATAATCTTTTTTGTTTGCTTTTTAAATGCCAGGAATTGTTAGCAATCGCATACATGTCCATTAAGTTAAAGCATCCTCGATGGCATAAGTCAAAGTGAAAAAAATAAAAGCATTTGACGAGGAGAAAAATAGGAAAGGCTCCCACATGAAGCAAAAGCACTGAAAAATAATAAGTGACAAGGTCAGCCCTTAAAATAGGCCAGTTGTGCTTCTCTTATATCTTGCTTTAAGAAGCGGCTAGATTTTCCATTTCCCACCCCCTCCCCTAAAGTCATCAAAAATACTCAGTGCAGTAAGGGAAAGTCTGAAAGGCTTAAGAACAGCAACACACAGCTATCAACCGATAACCTAATTTGAAACATGCTTTCCAAGGCACAAAGGTGTCTGATGATGCAGGTGAAATAAAACCCGCAAGCAGAGTAGCAGTAGACAGCGCAGGAAGCAACGCAGGCGCTAAACAAAGTCATACCTTGTCAGAAAAGGGAACAAACTCATCTGACATGACGAGTCGAGACAAGTGACAAAAGTTTTGCTGAAAAAGGATCAGTAGGAAATTAAAATCATGACAGCATTTCTGTTCTAAATGCACAAGACAATAGAATCCTTTTATCATGAAGTCCCATTTTCTCCTCCGGTTTTATGATAGCCAAAATTGCAATTTGCACATCACAATGCAGTGAAAGAAGCCATGACTTTCATTCCAATTCCATATAAATAATTTACTGCAAAAGGCTGGCTTTTGCAAGTCAACTTCTGTACTCCGCAGTTTTTATTTCGAATCCTTAAGAATCGCTAACAACTTGTAAGTTATCTAAACAGGTCTGGAAAAAAAAAAAAAAAGAAAAATCTTTGTGGGGAGGTTTTAAAAGGATGATATTCCCTTGAAGAAAAGTCACGCTGCCTTTGTTTCGCTCGCTGTGTGCAGCGAATAAAACCAGACAGCTACAGAAATACATGGTCACAATACTGAATTTTTATAGTTAGTATTCTTCCTCGTTATTACCTTTAAGAAAGCTGGAGTCAGCATCTTTATAAAATGTATTTTCTGATTAGCTTATTCAGGTACAGCCAGGTTCCACCTGCTTTATTTGTTTTGAAGGATACAACACTTAAAAGACTCCCACAAACAAAAACATGAAAACCCATCACAAACTTTCCCAAAACCAATGCAAACATTTTTAATCCATTTCCTCCATTCCCCACTTCCAGCTGCCACTACGCTTCTCACAAAAATAGCAAGAGGGGTCCCCCCCCCCACAGAAAAGACATGAATGATTAGGAAAAGTTCGGTACTAGCCTCCTACAGAATATAAAACAGCATATGCCTCTCTTCACAGTCTACGGATCCCAGCCACGTGATTTGGTTTCTGCCATGGATAAAGTTTTACTATGGCACTTATTACATTGTTGGTTGGTTTTTTTTTTTGGCCAAGTGTTGCAAATTAAATGAAGCTCTTCGGTGAAAGTCTATTTAGCTTCACATTTTAAGCTTTTCTTAAAAAAAAAAAAAATCTGCTTCATTAAATCCTTTCTTGAAGTGTTTCACTGGAAATTATGCTTTTGATTATGATACAACTTCTTAAGAAAAGGTAAAGATACAGTTGTCTTCCCAATTACAGCTTTATCAGCATGCCTTCTATAAAAGTTATTTTTCTGTCTAATGGCAAGATTCAAACCAGGCACATTTTCTGTGCATTTTTTTTGTTCCTGTCTCGTATTTTCCTTTTTCTTTGAAACCTGCCTCTCCTATTGGCTCTTTCCCAAAGCCTTTCTTCTGTCTGCATCTCAAGCTTGGCTGCCTTTCTCATTTTGTCTGTTTCTCCTGTTGCTTCTTCCTTGCTAGGCTGATGCATATGTGAAGACTCATTCGCACAAAAGCAATCAGCGTCTAACACTCGGCATAGTGCACGGGCGGCTAAAGGATGCTTGCAAACGCTCAGCAACCAGGCACGGGTAGCAGCCAGGAGCAAAGCGTTCAGTCTGGCAGGGGTTTAACTCTGCAAACCGGTTGACTACACAGTACCTGTTTGTTGATGGGTGGTGGTTTCCTAACCAAGTACACTGGCTAAGCTCTGTTGAAAAGATCATTGATGCTTTCAAATCATGGGTGCAGTTGTTAGAATGAAGAAGAGTTAGTCTGTGGGGTTCAACTAGATCTGGGGAAAGGCAGAAAGGCTTGAAAACGACAATAGCGAGACCTGTGTTATCAAAACGGCAAAGTCGATATCCCAGTATCCTTTTTAAAGCCCATCAAGTGCTAATTTAGAAAGAGGTATTGGCTTTGTTTAACCCTTGAGGAAACCAGAGATTGAAATTATGCCGGTCTGAGATCCAAGACTTGCTACATTCAGTTCTGGACCATGGCCAAAGAAAGCACTGCTAGACTGAGGGGCCAGTGACAATTTTAAAATTTGATCTATCTAGCCACTGGAGTGAGACACTACTGCTTTATACCACCGTGATGCTTAATGCTTTACACAATTACTATTCGAGCACCAGTTGACCCTAGATATCAGAGACAAAAGTCATGTTATTTTGATTAGCACCTTCCCCCCTGCCCCTCGTCAATTCAAATGTGATTTTTAGCAACTAACATTGTACGAAAATAACCTAGAGATGTTCTGAGATGCTGTATAATTTGACAGCTGGGTTTCCACGCTTCCAGGTGGCTGCAAGAATCAGGTTTTGTCAGGCAACAGGCCCTAACATCACATCAACAGCAAAGAGAGGAAAAGGCGGGACTGTAAGATGATCAACAATTTTACGCTTTGATCTGCCAGGGAAATAAAATGCTCTGACAGAAAAGACTATAAATAAATCCAAATTTGTACACCGTGCCAATATCTGGTCCTGACTCAATGATCAGAAATACAGCGCCAGTGCTTTAACATACATTATCCGGAATGAATGACCACAAAACTTAATGGCTGGTAAAAATGACATTTGTTTTCCAGATCAGCTTTAAGGAAAAGGAGCTGAACCTCTATGAAGTGGTATGAAGCAGAAGACCAAAAATAATGAAGTAAGAATTGAGGAGGAAGTTTGACACCCTAAGAGCTACCCCTCTTACCCCCACGAAAAATCTGAACTGCTGGGAAGAGAGTCACATGTCTTTTCCCCCATATCCCTCTGACATACCCCAGCACAAACACACCGCAAGAGAGGAATGAGGGTCTAATGCAAACATAATAGACTACGAACAGTATTCCATGCACAAAAGCAACATGTTTTCCTTAGTATTCCAGTCAGGAAACAGGGATGGACTACCTGTGACTTTAAAGTCAGAAAAAGATGCAGTTGATAAAGTGTTTTGGTAATTTTAAATATCATTATTATTATTTAAAATGAGGTAATAACAAGAGGCAGAAAGAGCAGAAATTCATTCCAGGAAGCTTAAAAATAAGGCTACCAAGGCACATATAGGATTCACACCTCACTTTTCTTTGCTTTAATTACAGACAATGATACATGTTCTTAAAGCATCAGGACCCAGAGCTCTCTACATTACCACAAAATGTAATAGTGATTATTAGGAGCTGTGGAAAAGTATCTGGGCTTTCTCAACTGGCCTAGTTTCAGCACAATCCTCTTGCTTCAAGTGCAATCAACAAATTCTATGAAGTTGATGTATTATTGCAAAAATGTATGTTCTTTCACATTAAAGCACAAGAAATAAAGCATGACCATCATGTTTTGCAACTAATTTATTTTTTTCTCCTTTTTTAATCTGTCTTACAAGTTTACCATGACATTTTAGTGACAACAGCGCTAAAATAACTCAAAAAAACAAAAAGGAGACTAATTAAAAATGGGCAGACAGCGAACACTGGCATAAAATTATCCCTTCAGTGTCCTTTGTAAAAACACTACTAAAAACCCAACATTTGCCATGGCAATACTGAGTCAGATTGTTTTATAAAATATATAATTTTATATGCAGATCCTCGCAGCACAAGCATTTGGAATCCGCACCAGGTCATTTCATAAGTGGACGTTACTGAAACGAGGCACAGCATATTTAAGGCCAGCAAATGTTTTCTGCTTTCTTGAAACAAAACTTGTACCACTGAACTGAATTTCCAACTGGCAGAAATTGTGGATCTTGAAAACCTATTTGCCTTCCTCTCTTTTCCCCAGAACTTCAGAAATCACTGAGAGCTGTTTCAGCATTTCTTACTATGGAGTACTTATGAAGGAAACGACCCTCTCAGGCTGGACAGGACTTTTTGCACTTATCGAGCCTCTGGCAATGATAACTAAGGCATTGCACGAGCTGCTGGGTAGATGCAAACTCTGAATACAACACCACCAGTTCTAGAGTAAGTGGAAATAAGGTTAGTTACATGCAGAGAACTAGAGGACTTTTGAGAAGGCGGTTAGCAACACCTACTGGTCATGGTGCATATCATACACTTCTTTTTTTCCAAAAATCAACCATAAGACCAAGCTTTTCCTCACTAAAACACCTAGGTAAAATTATCTGTGAAGTCAGCTTGCCACCTGAGATAATCCTTTTAATTAGATCAACTGATAAAACTAAAACATATTGCCTCTCCCAATAAACCTCCTTCTGCTCATACCCTTACACCGTCATGGCTACATTACAGCTAAAATACATCAACACTACTTATTTCTGAATCATATCAATAAATAAATATTCATAACATGAGCTGAGCTCTAGGCTTCAAATCAAGTGGGACATAACGAGTCTTCCTGGCAGTTCCTTTAAGTGACTGAAAGATTTACATTATACATCGTAACGTGCATGAAGCCTTCCTTCATTACTGACTAATTATCTTTATTGCCTACTCAAAGCAACTCAAATGTTATGAACTGCACAATCTTAGCAGCAGCACAGGGGTTTTTTCTACTCTATAAAGATCTAAAAACGATTGAAACAGCTGCTGCAATTCTTCAGTATTTTTAGGATGCATTCCTTTAATTTGTAGAAATACAAGTTTTTCTTCCAAATTTTACTTGGAGTAAAACACAAACATATATATGAGTTGCTTGATCCACCTCAACCCCTCCAAAAGAAACATGACCATATGACACAAAATTACAGATAGAATTTCCAGAAAACACTTAGTTCAAAATTAAAATGTCCTCACCACAAGTATTTAAAATAAACTGTAAATACAACTGCTGAATGCAGGTTTGTTAAGTCTTGCTTTAAACTTCCATTAAAGAAATATTGTACTCATTTTTTGGAGTTGTGTCTATAGGTCCTCTGATACACTAGCCTGAGGCATTAGAAGTTTTCCTGGTTCTCATCCAACTTTGGAAATAATATCTTCTTGCTTCGGGTGTTAAAAGGATTCATACATTATTTATAAGGACTGCTAAAATCTAACTCCTGGATCTAACTTGCAAGAGCAAGAGTATAAAAAGTTACCTACAAAAAAGCACACAACTGTCCCCATTTCAATTTTTAGCCTCTCTTTTTATGTCATGTACTGCCAGACTGAGACTGTAATACTCACATCTCACTCCCCGCCTTCAGAGATTCATCTACAGCCGCTTTGGGCCTTATTCAATTTGATCTTTCTGGTGTATTTTTAAAGTATGATTTTCCAAGTAAGAAAACAACAACAACAAAACCCAAAACACAAAACTGCTGGGTAACTTTTTACACTTCAAAGATGCTGGATTTCTCTGGCAGAATGGTGTTTGTTTACCTCCTGAAAAATCAGGCTGAAGTAGCCAGAACAGGGTAGCTAAAATCCCTATTCACTTCTCAACATCTTCGCCCTCTGTACTTTTCTCCTTGTAATGTTGTCTACATATATAATCTTTACATCCTGTTTGTCTCTTCCTGGTTTATGACAGTTCATCGTTAGATTTTAAAACCAAATTTCACAAGGGGTAGAGTTAATACCTTCTTACTCATTCAGTAAAATGCTTCTGTAGTTTCACTGAAACCCAGCAGTTTCACTACCTGAGTTATATTAAGGCAAGAGGCCTTAAAATGCTATTGATCTATAAAATAACTAGGTATTCTATGCAATTAAAGAAAACAAAAAAAATCCAGCCTACAGAGCTCCAGAAGTACTCATCTACACGAGTAAGTCCTCACACTGTTGGTGGAAATAGCACATTTGTCCTGAACACACTAACACAATTGTATCCAACAGCCCTTCTCACTTCAGGTACCTGTTCCTGACTCCAATTTCACCTGGTTTAACTGATGCACACAGTAACTGCATCTATCTAGCTGCACATCACGTATGAAAGACTGAACATACACTTATACAGCTTACTAAATCACTGAAAATCTGCCCTGTGTAACATTTGCTGCAGCACAGCCATGGGTTTTGTCTATCCAGTAAGGTGATGTCGCTTAAGTTCATCTTGACACCGGGCAGAGTTTTTACACGTATTTCAGTGTTCAGACTTGGAGACCTTAGTTCTTAAAAACGTAATATGCATAACAGAGCACGATATCCGTTCTGTGCCCACAGTAATTATAAATTAAATAAGTATCTTGTGAGGACCGCATCTGTTTGGAATTGCACACTCTTTTGGAAGTTCTTCTCTCTGGGATTTTGTATCCGGTCCACAATCTTACCTACATTTATTTCCCCACAAAGTACAGTTGTGCAGTGTTCACTATTCAAAGGGAAAGTTAAACCTTTAAGTTATGTGACCTAGTCTATCTTATTAGCAATCAAGTCTCATGTAGCTGAAAAACAGAAAAAACGATTTTGCTTTTTCCACTGTCAACATTATTCTCAGGGTAAGTGCGGCTCGTAGCATTTGTACAGTTGGTTTCCCTGTTAAAGTGATCCTCAACCCCTGCCTCTGTGGGACCTCTGAAGGTCCACAGAAGAAGAAACCCTAATCAACATTAGCAAAGCAAATTAAAACCAAGCACTGTGTCTCTAAACGACTCTTACTCCCTTATTTTAAATCTGACTTAATTTTAACTGGAAAAGGTTGTTTGGGGTTTTGTTGTTAAATTTGTTCAAAGGAAGAAGAAACAGCTGTCAGGAGCTGGGAATGCTGTGCCAGTCTCCCTTCTTCGACCTTGAGCAAATCAGGTAAGCTCTTGCAGTAGACATGAAACGTACCGTAAAGCATTCGCTTCTATTGTCATCCAAAAACTTGCAGTTTAAATGCACGATAGAAATGTGTATTAACACGGTGTATTTCGACACCAGTTAATCGTGGAGGAAAGTAAAAGTGGAAAGTGACCTTGCCACAGCACCGCTACCTGTTTTGACAGCGTGCTTGTCTAACACCCAGCGGGTCCTTTCTGAGCGACCGGCTACGGCGCAGCACGACTCGAACTGCTCCAGGACGCAAACAAGTACGCAAACACGCAGGGACCAAAACATAACGTAAAGGATTAATTTCGCACCTTCTTGAGAGGAGACAATAGGTGGCATATAATCAGGGATGTACTCCTTCCTTTCTTCCGCATCTTTACTTCCCGGCTGGGGAAACTGCAGGACATTGTTCTTGCTGACGGGAAACGAAGGGATTTGATGTGCAAAAGTGACAGGTTCAATATTGTGTATATAGTCTTCTAGCTCATGCAGGTTAACCCCCATAAGCTTGAAGGCATCACCTACATCATCCAAAATTGGATCTGTGCGGCCATCTGTAACAAGAAACAACAAAAGAACAACATTTTTGCAAAAATCCAGTTTAAAAAAAAAAGGACCTGCAGATCTACGCTTAGAGATTACAATCTGCCACGGCTCAGCACCAGTAACGGAGATTACTGTCCCACAGCTCTGCCCCGTTCACTCTTCATCGGGCTATACAGCATTGCAGGCTAAGAACACACTCTCGTTTACGAGGGTTTTGTTTTGACCCGTATCGCCTTGTTTCAATTCACACCTCTAACGAACTGCACCTCAAGAAGCAAATCAAGCAAAACCGAGGGAGCGGCGACGGGCAGCTTTACCTGCTAACAGTCAATTAACATCGTGCAACGCCACTTAAAACACTTCTAAATTTCAAAATGTCGATTCAAATGAACAAAACAAGCCCTTGATATGCAGAAAGGGCTCCTTTACCACTATGTAACAGACCAAACATTATTTTTCAACCCAGAAAAGGAACAACTTCATTTTATTGAACCAAATGTAGTTTACGGGTAGCCCAAAAAAAAAAAAATGGTATCTCACGTATCTCCTGATAACAAAAATATTTCACACAGTATCTTTCCACCAGATGAAATCTGCAGGCTTCATAAACTATGAGTCACTTTACCTACCGGTTAGATATACCACCCGGATGAAACACAGGAATATTAAGTAATGGCCTGATGAGGAGAGAATATTTTATACCAAACCGATTTCCTGGGGTGAAAGTTTGACTCTACAGCAAATACCTTATTTTCTTTACGAAAAGCACAGCGAAACCTTACTGGCCAAGCAGTCAGTATCTTTATTTAGCATGACTTCCAAGTAAACAGTCCAAGAGGGGAGGAAATTTGGTCTACACAGTAAACTTGGCTCAAAGATTTAAACTTTACAGCGCAGAAGTGCTCCAAGTGCCTCAGTTTCCCTGACCTGACAGGGAGAAATCCCTCTAAAGGCCTCCGGAGGGAGAATTGAGCACCTGGCTTTGGTGGCCAAGGCACCACGGAGTCTCAAACCAACTTTTCATAATAACAATAACACAAAAAAGATGCCTTAAAACCCCAAACATGATTTTTTAAAATTAAAATTCTGTATGGTTGGCTTATGAAGATATTACATCCCTACATGACGATAAGCTGTGATTTATTTCAAAAAGTAATTATGGAAAACCAGCCCGTGCTTATTGAAGGAACACAATTGCTATTGTGAAGCCCCAGCTTTGGAGAACGGGGGGATGCTCTTTTGTTTACCCTTTAACCTAATCTCTTCTTGGTTTATCTTCAACCTGAAGCAGTCGAGCAGGCTGGTTCTCACATCACTGGATGAATTCAACCCCCCAGCCAACTTATGCCTGCAGGTACATTTAGAAAATAAGAATTTTGTTCTAGAATTTCTCTTCTTAGCCTTTCAGTGAAGATAAGGGTAATACTCAGATTATGGGTTAGATTCTCAGCTCTCTAACACTGGCCTCTTGTGTGACTCTGGGCAAGTTGCTGGTGTTTTAATTCTCTCCACAGCTAAAAGGGAGATCAGCCCAAGTTAGCGCCTCTTTTGTCCGACTGTATTTAGAATGTGAACCCCGTACGACAATAACCATCTCTGATTTTGTGTTCGTATAATATCTAGTACAACTGCAATGCTAGTTTCCCCTGCAGACTCTAGGGACAGAGAAATGTGGAGACTTACATAAACATTATTAAAGGAGGATTTTGCTACTCCATAGTAGTTATGAGATCCCCATAGTTATTAGGCAGACAGAAGAGTGTTTCATCCTTAAAAAAAAATTAAATTTACAAATTGACACAGCTAAGAAATTCTGCATTGTCACTTTAAGATGCTCTTCAGACTACAAAGTTACCTTTGGATTTACTGAACCACTTTCTAAGGTGTCAAGACTTAACAGGTACAAGTTATACAGCCAGTTAAAAACTTGGGGAAAACTTTTCAACAAGCCCAGAAGTAGAGTGTATTTATTCCCTGGACACTCCCAAGATCACTGGCTGTGCTGTTTGCAGGACTGGGGGATTCACAGTGAGCCTCACAGTACTCATTCCCAGGTGGGCACTGCCTAGACCCGGAAATAGTACCGACAGGCACGGACACACACAGTGCGTGTGCCCACTTCCCCTTGGAAGAAAAGCCAAGCACGCAGACAGGGAAAATGCTGCAATAGGTTTCCCAGATGGAAAACCTGGGGCACAGGACTGTAAGACGCACCACACTTACTCTGGAGCTCGGTGAAGGTGTTTCACATCCCTTGCTCAGCGTGTGCTTCTTAACACTGACATGTATGCAGTGTCAAAGTTTAGTCCAGTTCATCACTGTGATAGGAAAAGGTATTTTCCTACAGCTGCAGGTGATTTTCTTAACATCTAAAAAACGTACCGATGTGATCAGGAAGCGATAAATGTTAGAAAAGACTTCTTCCTACAAAGTGCTTATTAAGAACATGTGGCAGAGAAGCAACTACTAAGTGTAATTTAAGCAAACATATCAAAAACCAATTATGTGTGTTAGAAAGCAGGTCCGAAAGGTGACCAAAAAAGAAACCCCTGAAGAAGATTCAATTTTCCCATATCTTTGACATTTGCCTCCAGAGAGACAATGCCAAGCCATAAGATTAATTAATTAAGGTAAAAAAATATTTAAACCCCCAACTGTCAGAGGGATGAAGGGACCAATCAGTTAACCTCTTCTTTCCCAAGAATGTCCTCAGCAGCAAGTGTACAGAGAAAGTCTCCTATCTGTGTCTGAATCAAACAACTCATCAGCTGAAAATACACACAGCACAAAAATGCACTCAATGTCACTTCGGGTGATTCATCAAATAAAAGCTTGTGCCTTTATACTTGTATGTGAACAGTTTAGCATTCCTCTTCTCTCTCCAGTTTAATAAAAATTCACTAAAACAGCAGACTCCAGACGTGACAGAGAATGCTGACAAACACGTAACACGCTCTCCTGCTCTCTCCTTTACTCTTAGGCTTTTTTCCGTACGTAAACAATGCAAAAAAAAAGTTTACTTTGCACATACTAAACTTATCTGAAGAATATTGAAACATTTATGCATCTTCAGTTTAAAAATTATGTTGAAGCCTCACAGTGGAATAATTAATCCAGTGTCACACAGCAAGTCACAAACAGCTTTGGAGCTTTTGGTTTCCAGTCTCATGCTGTTCGCCATACCATGACACTTCAAATAGTATCTGTCGTCCAGGACTGGGAAGAGATGGGAGAGGGAATAGTTCAACCAGCAAGTTACAACTCTCCCCCTTACCCTGAAACTGTGAACTAAGACAATATTTTTCTCACAAGCTTTTAAGCTGTGCTATCTCCTGAGTGGGAACTGCGCTCCGAAACTGATACAGCTCCAGCAAACAGCAGAGCTAAATTAAGACCGTTCGGCCTCAAAACAGCTCACCAGAAACCTGTGGGAATGGCCGTGCAGTTACGTTACTCTCGAACACCCTGTGCATGAGAACGAACGCGGGGTGGGGAGGAATCTGCACACATAAAACAGATCCCAAAAAAGTACAGCACTGAACCTATGGGCAAAAAGAATTCACCCAGAGCCAAGTATTCACGTGGAAAGTTATCCAGCCCTCAACCCTGCCGCTCAGCCTCACCTGCTGATAAACCTAGCTATCCACAAGGAAAAACAAATCAAAGAGAAGGGGGGCGGTGCACTACCTCCCCTTCAGGCAATAAAAGCTCGCTTTCGGTTTGTGGGGAAAAGGAAATTTTAGAAGCTACTAAAGCTTTTTCAAAAAGTCACAAGAATCCCTCCAGCAAACAAGCCGACCAATGCACATGTCATCCAAGAAACTGGGAGGGGGTGGGTGGGGGTTAAGGAAAAAACTATCTTACTTTCCTTAAATTCCATCTCAGGAGTAACGGGTTTAGTCAAACTCACCCCTATCACCTCGTTCTTCCTGGCCCAAAGTTCGTATGAAGCAGTGCAAATTTAACAAGCGAATAAATACAGAAAAGAAGGGCTTTTAGCTTCAGGATGAGTTTTTTAAAGGGACCAACTGCAGCTCTGTAACAAATACATTGAGAAAAATTAATGAGTCACTACCCAGGGAACATGTACGGTCTATTCTAAACAGCTCAGCATTCACCCTCATGTCTGCTATGAAAGAGATTTAAAGGAAACCTTCATTTCAATCAGCAAGTTATTAGGTATAGCTCCTTAGTATTTTTATTACAGGCTCTATCACAGATTCCTTATGCTCTGGCATGTCCCACAGCCCTGCCACACATTAAATACCTGCGTATCTACACTGAATAGTGACTCCAGGATAACTCTTTCAAGCAGACAACACATCGCTTCTATCCAGCGGCTACAAGAACAGCTAGAAACATGCGCAGTAGACTATTTACTAAGCACATGTGCCTTACTTGAGTGCACTTAAGTGAGGAAAAAGGGTCCTATTAATATAGTTACTATGCAGGCAAATGCATCTTCTTGATATTGCTGCTCAGAGTCTGCTCCTTTTCCTGGTAAGCTCATAAACATCAAGGAAAAGCCCAAGTTTTCCTTATTTACTGGTAGCCAGCAAGCTGGTAATTAGCTCAAAACCAACAACATCTAAGGTTAACAGGACATAAAGAGGTAGACAAATGTTATGGGCTCTGAATAGATACTTGTTACAACACTCATTCAGCATCAGTATAGGGAATCAGCTCATTTAAACTGATCATCAACATTTAAAACTTCATTAGTTTATTATTATATACTGATAGGAGTGAAGGAAAGAAAAAAAATTAAAAAGAACAAAAATGAAAAAATCTATGAGGTAAATTTGACATTTCTGTAGAAAGAAAAATAAATTTGGCTGTTGCAAGGTCAATTCTCTCCACTATGGTAATTTCCATAGAATCAAGGAATGGTTCGGGTTGGAAAGGACCTTAAAGACCATCTAGTTCCAACCCCCCTGCCATGGGCAGGGACAAAACGAAAAATATCAGTTTGTGGTTTGCATTCTCCAAAGAAGAGATTTGCTGTATTGAAGTTACGGTTTCCTTGACAGGAGATTGCACAGTGTCAGCAGAGCAGGTTTTCATGCAGCTCGACCATGGCAAAACACTTTGCAAGATCTGTCATTTTTCCTTCCAATTACAATGTTCGGCTCACCAGATCAGAACCTGCCTTTTTAATATAAATGCAGTTG
>NW_010240723.1:0-4204 GCF_000690775.1 Eurypyga helias | reverse complement strand
CCTCCGCTCGGGGGGAGGAGAGGGTGGGTCGTAGGCGAACGGAAAGTGGGGAAAACAGACAGGGAGCGTGATGACCGACCCCTGTGAGGTCAGCCACGGGCTGCGGGGGGGGGACATCGCTCCTGCGTGTGCGCAGCTGGTGCTGGCCGAGGCCCCTGCAGGTGGAACCCCCGTGAGGGTGTCGGTGGCGGCGCGGGGGTCATGTTGCGCCAGGCCCCTCAGCGAGGTGGTTGGGGTGACCAGAATGTGTGATTTTCTAAGGAACCGTTTACATTAATGCAAGAAGTCCAGCTGTAGTGGTGATCTTTGCTTTTCTATATAGTTCTTAAATCCTGTGAGTATAGGAACGTTCGCGTCTCCTCTGTGTGCATATATCCATTAATATAATTTATAGCTAAATGTTATCCTTCAGTACCTTGTGTGCTACACGTTCATAGTGAAATGGGAGAGAAAACTCCTTCCTCCTCAAACGCTTGTTGTAGAATTAATTTGGTTACACACCCAGCTGCTCAGCGTGTGCCAAGTGCCAACAGGGTATGTAAGGGATGCTGTACCTGCACAGAAGTTGAATTCAGACTGGGAGAAGCCACAGGATTTGGAAACAAATGGAGTTAAAATACTCATTGCAGAATAATGGGATTTGTAGATTGTAGGGAAGGGAGTGTGAAACGGAGCAGCCCCAGTGTACGTGAAACAAGGGAATGCCCAGGAATACCTTTGGCTTGTCGTTTAGTGGATTTAGCCCTTCTATTTAAAATTTTTTATGTGTGATTTGGCACCTATTCTCAGTAAATATTTATTACCTGGTTTTAGTAAATAAAATGCCATGTTGTTGTGAACAGAAATCCCTTTTAACTTCCCACCAGAATCGTGCATATCGGTTAGCAGTGTGACAAGGCCTCGTGACCCGTGAAGACACTGTAACATTCAGTATCATTCCCTGCACATTTTCAGACCTCCGCTCTGGTTTGAATAGTGCACTTCTTCTCTGGACTGCTTTTGTGTAGACAGTTGTTCTGGCATGATTCCAAGTCGTGGGAGTCTTATGTGCACACCATTTGGAGGTGCATTATGTGGAGTTGCTTCCAGCAAGTGGCCAGTGAGACCGCATGTCCTTAAACAAAAATCTGTGTGGTCTTGCTGTTCGTGAATTGCAGTGGGCGATACCTGATTCTGCTCAGAAGCTTCTATGTGCAGTCTTAAGATCAACTCAGGAGCTACTTTTTCCCCCGTGTTAAATCTTTTGCTTTAGGTGCTAAAGGAAATTAAACTGACCTCTTAAATTCTGTTTATGCTAGAATTTTATTTGTACGTTTTCAGTATTTTCAGTTTTTGGACGAATCTCTTTTGATGAAACATGGTTTTTCAGAGTATTTTTTGTGAAAGCATCTGCCTGAAGCAACAAATGCTATAATAAATGCATTTAGAATCCTTTGGAGTTCACTGTGTGTGTGTCTGTTTTTCAGAGTATTTTTTGTGAAAGAATGCATTTAGAATCCTTTGGAGTGCTTTGTGTGTGTGTCCGATATTGCAGACACCTTATACTCAGTTAAGCGTGATGTGTGTTGTGAGAAGTTACCTGTTAAGAGTTGCTATTTTCTTCCTGTGTAAGATGTAGGGAGACTGGCAAATGCTACGCTTAACGGAAAACTTTAATACTTGGGTGCTATAAATCATCTTTTTGATTTATTTTGTTTAACTTAATTAGTCTCTTGATGTTTAAGCGGTCCCTTCATGTTACTTGTTTATTAAATCTTGGGGATATAAGCATTGCAAGGTCACGTAGGTGTTATAGATAAATTCTGGTGCTTCTAGGTAAATAGGCAAGTCTGTTACTTTATATATAAATTGTAATCTGTGACTTGGAAAAAGCTTGGGAAGAGCAGCACTGCATTGGAATAAAAGGTGGAAACATGAAAATACTTGAACTTTCTGGACGAAGAAGAGTCTTGAAACTTTTGTGTTTGCATCTGTACTTATGAGCTAAAAAATGTTATCTCCACATGTCTAATAATTTCTAGGTCCTACAGAAGTCTCTTTGAGTTTTTATTTATTTATTAACCAAGTTGTGCCCCTCAAGTTGCGAGGGTCTGTTGTGGCTTTCAGCTGAGTCATGTGAAACCTGGAATAAACAAATGGCTGTGATCTTGCACAGGTTTCCAAGAGCATGTAGCACTATGGTAGTGTAGTAGTAAGTAATTGGAAAATAAAAGATTCAAGAAGTATGTTCCAGTATTCTGTAACTAACAAGCACCTCCTGCTTTGCTTTTGAATGATGATAATAGCTGCAAAGTAACTCTTCTGAAATAGTTATATAACATGTAACTGGTGGCTTCCATCCCCAAATGTAACATAGAGGAGGTAAAAGCAAACAAACAAATATTCCCATCTAGTGTCAGCCAGGGTTGAACATGAAGTGATATGCTGTCAATTATGGAAATGTGAACAGTGATGAACTTGTGGGTGCTCAGCATGACGGAATCCACTGAAGTGGTTAGCATGCTAATGGGTCAGGCTGTTAATGTATAAACACAAGGGCATATGCACAGGCATATTTATTTACTGCTGCCTAATCACGTGCTGATGAGCAGTCTAAGGGTTTCAAGTCTGAGTAAGCATACTGCCATAGGTGTAGGAGTTACTTCAGCGTGATACGGGCCTTACGCAGAGCCCTGCTGAGGGTGGTACTTGCAGGCATGGCCAACAGCGAAATCCAGCAATCCTTTCCCAAAAATTGTTTAAACTGGACAAGAAGCAGAAACTTTGTTCTTTACAATAAAAGAGCATTTTCTTGCTTTTCATATTAAATCATTATATATGCAAACAGAAATGGTAATGTTAAGTGACCAGAAAGGTGTCCTACGCTGTTGTTTCCCCTGCCCCGTTTCTATATAGGACGAATTGCCCTCACAGTTCCGCAGTTCCCCTCACAACTCTGCAGGTGTAATCAGTGTGTGGTGCAACTTGTATTCCAAAATGTTTACTTGATTTTCTACCACTGAAGCTTGCATAAACACAAGAGGTTGGCAGGAGTTATCTGGACTTGTCATTTCTGTAGAGCAAGAACAGCTGTGCTGCTGGTTTAGTTTCTCAAACATCTCAGTTGTTAAATAGAGGTACAGCTTTCATAAGTTTATTTTCAATGCTTCAGTGCTTTTATAACATAAATTTTTTGAGATTAAAACCAGAATAGTATGTCCATTATGCTGACTGTATTGTATCAGGAATCCTACTGCCTTTAGCTGGACACACTAATATTGAAAACAGTGTTTCCACAGAAGGTTCTGTCTGGGCCATCACCTTTGTCTTGAAGATAACAACCAGCTATTTGGACTGTGTGTGTTTTGGGGGTGGCTGGCTGCTTCCGCTTCTATATGGCCTTAACTGATGCATCCAGATAGCAGATGGTTGGGAGAGGTTGGAGGCACGTATGAATTGCAGTACAGCTCTTAAAGCCACCACGTTTGTATTAACAGAGGCTATGAGGAGTGTATCTCAAACCTGGATTCTCTCTGTAGGTAGTGAGGTTCGTATGTGAGCCTTAAAATACTTTGCCTCCAGTAAAAGGTGATGTCAGAATTGACATTTGTTGATGCTCCACAGATAAGTAATTAATACCCTAGAAAAAATGTTCTCAAGCAAGTCAGTAACTGTGTGGAGCAAAGGTTCCCATGCAGGCTTGGGTGACCATGCTAACAACTGCAGGGGAAAAGCTGTAAAGACTGAAAAGGTGGTTTTAGGACAATAGACCTTTTTGTCTGCCATTGAGATCTATTAAATAACCAAGAAAAACAAATGCAAAACCGACTTGACAAATTTCAGAGACATATTAAACTGTGCAGCAATCCTGAATGAAATTATCATGATTATTAAGATAGTAGGCTGAAAGGATCATAACTTTAATGTTAATGAGGAAATGGGACACCCTTCCAGGCAGCTAAAATTTTGAACCTGCTACTGTTCCCTGGCAGTGGCGATTCTGATGGAGGGGAAAATGGGTTGTGTTTGTCCCAAATGTGGTGATATTTGTCTTGATCTTCATTTATTCTTAAGATGTTTTTGTTGAGAATAAACTCCTTTATCACAAGGGAGGCAGGAGTATGTTGAAAGGAAGAGAAAAATCTGAAAAAAATGTGGCAGGGGTTGCCTTAATTTTATACTGGGCATGCATGCGGTATCTCTTTTTTTCATAGAATCATAGAAT
>NW_010240722.1:0-11733 GCF_000690775.1 Eurypyga helias | reverse complement strand
TTTATATAGTTCTATAATTATATGAAATTATAATAACTCAGAAAACATAATTTATCTTTTTATCTTGCAGTCAAGAATATACTTAGTTGTGTATACAAGATGATGTGTTCACATCGATAATAACCACATAAGCTGCTCTCCACTAGCCAAAAGAGGAAATAACTGGTCATAAACTGTGTGGAAGTTACTGCAGAAGAGTAATCTAACTGAATCCCAATAGAATTGCCATGCTAAAGATACGTAATGTATCTTTCCATGTCCCTAAAAGAGACCAGAGGTGTGAATGAAGGATGGCTGAGGCCTGAGGTCTTGCAACTGAAGACAGTAATGAGAATACATGCAAGGGATTCTGAATAAAAGAGACCTCACTGCCAGGACACAGGATTTGTGAGTTATAGGTGGATCCTGGGTCCTCAAATGGTTGATGAGTATACAGAAAAGCTCTGAAACACACATTTTTATTTTTATTTGGCTATGGATATATCTAAGGTTCTTGTGGAAAGCCCATGTTTTCTTTATGGCTCTTAAAGAGTTGAAGTGTAAACAGTAGTAACCCCATAAAATAAGATATCTTGGTCTTTTCAAGAACATATTTATACTACTAGCATGACTGATGGACCACCAGGATTCATACTGAAATCTACCTTTTTGGGTTTCAGCAACTGTATATCCAGGGGATGACTGGAAAATAGTGAGGGTGTGAAGAAAGCAGAAGCCATCTCAGCAGGCTCCATACACACTCAGCAAGGGATTTTTTTGGGAAAGAGACTCCTTCAAGGAGTGATTCAAACAGGAGCCTGGTTCGGTTGAATCACCCTCTATGGGAGCCCTCAAATCTCACTGACTGTACTAGGAAAACACAAAAGTATATAAGTACTTAAATTCAGTTGTTTCACATTAAAAAAAAAAAAAATCAAACACATTCCTTTTGGAGGGAAAAAGAAAAAAGACAATTTGATTTCCCTTCTGCTTTTAATAATTGCTGTAAAAGAAATCTTCATCTGTGATTTTTTTTTTTTTTAATTTTTTAAAGTTTCTTAAAGTAAAAGCTAAGAACTCTTGAAAGATAGTGTTGGATAAAGATGATAGGATATTAACAGTGTAGTAAAAATACTGACATTATGTATGTAAAACATATATTTCTCTTGCAGCTTTGGTAAGCACAAACCACAAAGAGAATATAGTGAGATGATTACAGAAAAATGTTTAAGTTAGTAACTGAAAGGAAAAATACTGTTTAAACAATAATGACTCGGGCTAAAATATGCTGAACTTTAAATTGATTAGATAAGAAGTTAATCAAATGAAAGAAAATAAAAAAGATCAGTTAAAGAGCAGTGCCACACAGAAATGGAAAGTGGCTGTCAGACATGGCAGGGCGCAAGAATTGTTTGGTATTGTAGGCACGAAAATACGCATAAGGCGAACTGATGGAAAACATTGTCTGGGGGCTGCAGGGGCACGGATCAGTGGGAGCTCCCTGTGGGGCTCAGGGCAGGGCCTGACAACCAGGCCTGTCCCAACCACAGCCAGGAGCAGGGCAGCAGCTGGGGGAGGGGTGGGGTGGGGTGGGCACTGGGGCAGACCCAGCCCTGGGCGTTGGGTACCTCCCTGGGGATGGGACAAGGCCAAGACATGGGCTCACGGGTGGGCTGGTTTGGCAAGGCCCACGGCCAGGAAAAGCTGGGTATTGGCCCTGCCATTACGTAGCTGGGGCAAGGGCAGATGTCCCTGCGAGTCTCACACAGGGTACTGGGCCCTTCAGGGGCTGTGTGTGGGGGGGGAACACTGAGGTGCTGGGCAGGGACAGTCAAGGACTCATGGTGCCCTCATGGGCCTGGCAGAAGCAAATTTCAATGTAAAACAGCTGAATGACAAATAAAGAAAAAGAAAATTATTTTAATATGGAAACAGATTACTTTAGTCCTCTTGCGCTCTCCAAGGCTGTTTCATAGTCAGCTGTGTCAGAGCATATTACCAGATGATCTGCACATAAAGATATATGTAAAATTTTTACTTTCAAAATGACAGGCTCAATCATCAAATAATTTGACACTTTATTCTGTAAGGTGCTGAGCAGGTGGCTGTGATCCAGCAAAACTTTTCACTTCTACTTCAATCTTATGAATACCTCTGTTCATTTAAAATGCATTGGAAATTCGCGACTAGAAGAAAGGGCAAAACACCATAAGCATCTTCTAAACCCAAGGATGCAGTTGTAGGAGGTTCATTCATCCAGTGAGGCATTTTAGTGTTTTGTAAAGATCTACTTTTCAGCAGTCCTTCAGAGTTTTAAATCTTCATTTGCAATATGTTTTTGTTTATTGTAAGAGCATTATTATTTGTCGCTAATTTATTTGTAAGTTATTTTCCCTCCTTGCATGATTGTTGATTTTTTTTTTTTTTTTTGGTAGTGTTATCAGAAATTGGTCTGGTCTTACCTAATATTTTTGAAAGATCATAGGAGGATCACTGTTAAAAACTTATACAGTATGTGTGTTATCATTATTTTATTGAAACGTTAATTTGAAATGTAAAATCTTTAATGAAATAGTCTCTGATTTAGCATATTTGGCTAGTCTGAGTCTGTCTATACTCAAGACAGAAAAGGGACAGAAAGGGAAGGACTAAGTTACTAAAGTTCAAGTAGCACTAAACAGAATAATATATGTATATTTTCAGTGCTGAGAAAATGAGGGGTTATAGGTAAAACAGAAACTGAAAAATAAACTGAACAAGCAAAACATCAAATAATAACTAACCACCATCACCCTGAGGGAGCTTGAACTTCCAATAGCTGTCTTTCTGACTGTAAAAAACATAGCTTTTAAGAAAGAGGCTGGTGGGCAGATGTCACTTCTTTACCTACTCTGCTGCACTGGGTCTGAGAACCTGGATCTCTTGGAAACCTTAGAAGCTAGACAACGTAAGGAACATAACTCACTTCTGTCCTGGTGGTTGTGATGGAGAATAGTCTGGTGGTTACAGTATTCACTTCAGAAGAGTGAAAGTGGGGTCCTAACCTGTACTGAACATTGTGGAAAATCTAACCAGTAATTCTGGGCTCAGATGGATTTTAATGTGACTTCTGCCTTTTTGTACCCTATATTTCAGCTTGCTTTTCTTTTTCTCTGCTATTCCTGAAATCTTGCATTGTCAGCAAAATATTTTCTCAGCTAGATGAAGAGGAACACTGCAGAGTGCTATGCAAGGACTCAACATGTCTTGGTGGATAGGACACTTCTGGAAACAAGGTGTCATCTTTACATTGTCTAAAATCTCTAGTTTGTTTTACTTATTTTACTACTTGTCTTCAGAAGAGCACACCTTAGCCTGAAGTTCTAGTAAATAACATTGCATGCCATTTCCTATAATCTCTGGATAAGGCTCATATTTGACATGGGTAGACTAGATCACCTTTCTGTATCTATGAAAATGGTCTAAGTCAGATACTAAAGTGCAGAAAGCAGATTACTCTTCTTTGATACTGAATTTCACCCAGAATGAATAGTAATCAGTTCTTAAGAAATGGATGTAACAGACTACCTGAACAAAATGTTAATACTAAAGCATGAGAATGGAATGGAAAGTAAATTCTCAAAGCTAATCCTCATAGATGATCTGGTAAAACCAGCACAATACTGTCCTATGTGATTCTCAAAATGGCAAAATACAATTTTTTTTTTTAAATGGTTCATATTTAGAAATATTTTTTTTAATACACTTGAATGATTAATGATGCTAACTGGAACTACAAGATTGGATTTATGAAGTTGGAATACTTTCTATATTAGGCAACAATATCACCTCGAGGACTTGGCAGATGAAGTATAGTTGGGAGCTCAGCACATTAAGTAGACTGGAAACATCTGTACACTGTATGTGTGTCTATATGTGATGTATCCTCTCCACATAGTAGAGGTAGGCAAAGTTAATCTGATTCATTTTAGGCGATGAATTGGGAAATAAACATGATCTCAATCCTAATGATTTTTTGTTTCCTGAGGGTTTTAAAAAATTAATAAGAATAAAAAGTGGACCATTTTAAACAATAGAAAAAATAATATCCTGACCTTTTTAATCTGAAGGAATTCAAAAGCAGTTAAAATTATATCAACTGAGTTTTAAGGAGAATAATGTTTTTACAGAAACTTACTAAGAAACTGATGATAATACTAGATAGTTAATATATTGAAAGAGTAGTCAAGATGACTATTGAAAGCAGAGGATTTTTTTCACGTGCTAAATGGAGTTGAGAAATAATAACAAACTTGCAAGCTACATCTGTTGGAAAAGAGTAAAAAAAAATCCCTTTTTTCAGCACTGTCACTTTCAAGTAATGGCAACCAACAGTTTGACTCAACATTCAAGTAATGATAACAACTATTTGCGCTATGAAAAAACATACTCTGTAGGACTCCAAATGACCTGAAATGTTTAGGGGATTACAGTTTATGTGTAACGGAATTCAAAACAGAGGCTTGTCACTGGGGGTGATAGCTTTTTCTTTGTATGGGATAACCAGCAGGAGAAGGATTAGGACTGCAGATGATTCAGAATTGCCTGTTAAGGTGGTGATGCTGAAAAGAAACAGTTTCCTGGGGGTACAGGAAGGAGGTGCTATTTCTTGCACTGTTAAAATAGTATTTCAGACTGAAATTAACTGTTGTTTGGGGGTTTTAGCAGCCCTTTAGGTTTTGGTTGGGCTGTTTGCACCCTGTTAACGGTCATGTTTTGCTGTTTTTTTGAATATGAAAACGTTGAGAAAAAACCATAATTGGCCTCAAAGAGTATTTGTTTGTCTATGATGTGAACTGAACCAAGTCACTACTTGACATGGCACTGTATGTACAGGCATAATTTCTTGTTAGATTTTTGTTATGAGGTAATCTTATAACACAGAGAATGCCTTTTGCAGTCTTTCTTGATACTATATTTTTGTTTTCTAAGTCTGTTTAGAGACTTGCTTCAATAAGAATCCTAGAAATGTAGTCTTTCTTAACTTGTGGAACTGTGTAAAGAAGGATTTGGTTTGATCATATTAATCAGATAACTGTTCAATAACAGAGAATCAGAACTGATACTTTTGATGGATTTGGAGTCAGGCTCTGGAATGAGTTGTTGTTCATTATCATGGTAAGTAATTTTTGTTCCTGGGAAACAGTTTGTCATTTTCAAATAGAAGACAAACCAAAACAGCAAAAGATGCAAACACATGAAACAATTTATTTTTAATAAATTTTAAGCAATTTATTAAACAAGTTATTTTTAGAGTTAAATTACCCTTTTTATGCTCGGCAGTCTAGCAAGCACTACTTAAATGGGATACATGGAATATATATATGGGATACGGAATCTTATACAACAGTTACCCAATGTCCTTAGCCAGCCTTCTCAACTATGTACTCTTCCCTGAGTTGCTTGAAAGAACAGTGTTAATAAGACATGTAAACTTTGGGGATAAATACGGCAGTATATGTGTAAAACACCAAACAGAAGTGTCATAATGACACACATACTGGTGTCGCTTGCAGTGCAAGACATGCTGAATGATAGGAATCCTGACAGAATTTCCAGAGGGGACAATGTACACAATCTATAATGAGAACACTGCATCTCAGTTCAGAAGCATGGAGAAGACCTGACAGTGCTAATAGCTTTGACAGCAGAAGATGTAGCTCCAGTGTATGGCATCTGACCTTTCAGAAAAAAATCTGTCTCCCTAGTTATTAAATGCAAAGAATAAAAAGGATTTGTCAGAATGGGGTGACTGAGTCACCGTTTCCTTCAGCATGACTAAATCCAGGACAGAACAGGACACAAATATGTGCATATACTTTTTTTTTTCCTTCCAAAGTTGGCAATTTAGATTATTGCATGACATTGTACCAGAGGAACACAATACTGAAAAATACTGTAAAATTTCATATTAAAAAAAAGAAACCAACCAAACAAGGAAATTAGTTTATTTTCCAAATGACCCCACTAGCAACTATATCTTATTTCACATAATGGTCTTGTAGTCAGTTAGATTCATGAGAATAAAACCAGTAAACAAGAGAGCTCTTTGTATGGCAGAGGAGAATATCTTCTTTGTAACTGAAAGGTCCTGAAAAGATATCTGAGGGCAGTAAGACAAATTAATAAAATTATGTATGTAAGACATTATTTTCGTATTTTGTCATGAATGTGTCGCAATTTTCAGTTTGTAATTGAGATGTTGCATGCATGACTTTCAATTGACATTAGATACTCTAGTATAAGCCACCTCAAAAATGTTTTTGTGTAAAACGTAGTTCAACTGTGACATTCAGTTTATTCATAAGGTATTGTAGCAGCTCAAGAAAGGAGAAAGGAACAGAGAATGAAAGTGAAAAATTAAACATGGACTAAAATGGAATCAGAACATTTCTTCCATCTCATGGCTTGTTCAACAGTCTGATTTCTGTATACAGCAGGTTGTACTGCTGTCGTTTCATTCATATAATCAATAGAATCATAGAATCACAGAATGGTTTGGGTTGGAAGGGACCTTAAAGATCATCTAGTTCCAACCCCCCTGCCATGGACAGGGACACCTTGCACTAGACCAGGTTGCTCAAAGCCACATCCAGCCTGTCCTTGAAGACATCCAGGGATGGGGCATCCACAACATCTCTGGGCAACCTGTTCCAGTGCCTCACTACCAATAAATATCTTTCATAGAGAAACAAAATCATCTAGCTTATCATTTGCTTTGTAATAGTCATGTGACATTCCTTTGACCATCTAAGTCCAGCTTTTAAATACTGAAGTTAATAAAAGTGATCTAATGGCACAGTGGGGAAAAAGATGGAGCTATTGGTGAAAATAACTTGAAAAGTCATGAAATGGAGACATCATTCTGCCATCTCTTTTGTTCTTACAATTCAAGGCAGTAATTGAAATAAATAAAAGTAGAATCTATGAGATATAAAAGTTCTGATTTAATCTGAATTTATGTAACAGACACAGTTTTAGTTTTCACAACAATTTTTGATTTTCAGTTATAAAATACCTAGATATATAAAATAATCCAGAAATGCTACTGTGATACTGTCATAAAATTTAGTATACTTGACTTTTGGTCCCATTCTTCTAGATGCTTCACCTACTATAGATTGAACTCAGTCTCTAACCATCTAACCACTCTCTCCTTTCTCCAAGTGCATATGCACTATCATATACGCAGACCAAGACAACTGGCCTTTAAATGGGAATGAGGCTATGGATCACTATCATAACAATTTGCTTTAAAAAAAAGTTTATAAATATAGTGTTGGCTGAGATTAACTAAAATGGAATTTGGATTAATAAATCTCTGTGATTTTCTGTATGAAGATGGATAAAACACATTTATCGGAATGTATACTCGGTCGCAAGACAACTAGTTTTTATGCATAAGATTCCTGGAGGAAAGCTATGTAAGTGCATGATATTCATGAGGGAAATGATTGACATTCTACAGTTCTACAACAATGAGTTTTACAGCTTCTCTGCCACTTAATTTGCTCAAACTAGAAACAGCGTTGCTATACAAAGTATTTAATGCACTAGCAAAGTATTTAGTGGACTAAGATACTCTTGAGGCAGTCAACAAATGGGAAAGAAATGGAAAAAAGAATCAGTGTACCCATCAACTACTTATGTAAAAAGCATGTTAACAAGTTTTTGAATTTTCCTGTTTTAGAATATATCCTTATCTTTGTCTACAAGTGCAGGACATATGGCAGAGAACCATTTGCATCATCAGTTTTTGTCTGCAGGTGTAACTTTTATCAACACTGATTTACAGGGGTCCAACAACTGTTTATAAGGGGTATGAGCATGCTGAATGTGATGTCCCTGTGAACAAATCCTTAAAAACAGAATTCAAGCTCTATGTTGCATCATTATTATGTTTCTTTATATATTCCAAATGATCGTGGATACAGCCTGCCCAATTTATAGCAATAGTCTGACAATGCACCTCGCTTACCTGGTTTGTTTTCACACCAAAATACCAGCAGGCCTTCTTACTGTCCTTCTTAAATGGTTTCAGTCAACACCTGTAAAAGAAATGTCCTATACTAATATTAGCTTGGACTAGGGAAAAGAATGTGTATTTTTCAGAACTATTCATACTGTTGTCTCTCCCTGCAATACCCTTATTCCCTTGTTTTGCCTACATACAGTTGGTATCTGTACCTGGCTTTCACATAGGATCAAAAAATCTCTGGCTCAAGTCCAGCATACGTTGTATGTAAAATCCTTTCCCTGAATACTAACCCAGCAGTAATCTTGGAGAGTCAAAGCTTGACGACTGGAAAATTTTTAATAAGTGAACCTTTACTTGCATGTACAAGCCATTTTAAGGTGATATGGGGATTTTGGCTCTAGGTTGTCTCTGTATGTGGAGACACTGTTTCTATAACACAATATTCGGAGACATATATGTGATATAAAGCTATGTTTTTGTATGCAACTATTGTATGCTTAGGGTACCTTCAAAATATAGGTGGATTGTACAGGGTTTGCTCTGTATGTTTTCAAGGTAGTTTACTTGAATGGTTTTTGAAACTTTCATCTGTGTTTAAAATAAAGATAAAAGGTGATAAGGTGAAAGGTGTCATTTATCTTCTAGGTTGCATAAAACTCTATAGTAATATAGTAAGGAAAGGGCAACATGTGTCTATAGGTATTTCTGATACACACAAGTTAGTTTGTTGGTATAATTATGAACTATTTCCTGTGCCTTTTCAATTACATGCTATAGGTGAAAATTGCCTAATGTTTCAAATTTCTATTTGAAATTTATGTTCAGCTTAGAAAGCAAAAAGGACCCTGAAAATAAAGAGAACAAAAGTATGATATAACTTACTTATGTCTTGGCTGAACCTTTGTTTTAGGCATATTGACATATTTGACTCAAGTTGAGTTACTTTACCACCTTTGAATAAATTAATATTTCACAGACAGTGAAACTTCTCTTACAAGAACAACTAACATATACAGAAATAAAAATATTGAATAGTTTTAATTAGGGCAAAGCTGAAAATCGCTATAGCAGACAGTGTAGTGGTACTGGGAGAAGCCATTTCAGGGCTAGATCCAAATAGTGAAATTTAGATGTCTTCACTGTGGGTGTTCGAATGCATGTTAGGTCCAATCAGTGAAGTCAAGGGAGTCATTCAGCTCTGACTGAAGTAGATGCTTACAGTTGACCAACTGATACACTCAGTTCCATTGGCTGTATTTTTTAGAGCTCTGTTGCTTACAATGGGAGTGTAGGCATCTGTCTTAGATGTTAATCTCGACCCTGAAGACATACGTATTTAGACTGGTTTATATGAAATTCATAAATACTGAACATGTAAATACTCTATGATATTACTGGAATGGACAGATTCATGTGATTATTTTTTAATATCCAGGGATAGAAATACTAACTATTCCAAAGATAGCAACAACTTAAATAATCAATTTGCTCCCTTCAATAACAACGTAAAATAAATCAAATTATAATCAGAGTAGTATAGAAATTCTGACCTGAGCCACCTTCTTAGTCTGTGTGCTGTTCATCATTTTTCTGCCAAAAAGCAAGGATGCAGTCTAAACAGCAAAAGGATTCAGATGTAATGAAGATTCAGATAGCTGTCATAAACATTGCAAATTAGCAAGTTCTTTAATAGTGTTTGATTTTGAAAATCTCTGGCAATAACTGTCAAAAATTCTCAAAATCAGCCTCTGCTGATAACATTGGGAGTGATGTTTTTATTTGCTTTTTGATCCTATGTGATTGGTTTTGGGGAATAATTGTGAGACTTCTGTTGATTGCTCTACTTAGAGTCCAAATCTTATTTATGGAAAAATGGACTAGGCACAGTGATGTGAACATATATGTCTGTTTCACAGTTGAAAATGTTCATCAGGGGGTTTTAAGTACTTGAATTCCTGGACTGGAATAGAACCCAAGGGATTACACACCTGACCTCCATAGAACATTTTCTGTTTTCTCAGTCTCTAGTGAGTCTCCTTTGCTGTCTCATGCCTCTTGAATTCATTTGTTCAGCTTGGTGTTAGTAGGAAAACAAATTCTATAAGAAAGAATTTGCCTAGAATACTCTTTGGCCTGATGTTTGGAACACTCTTCAGGAGTGTAGGAAATGTGATTTCAGTTCCTGTGTAGTTGACCAGAACTGAGAATCAGAAAGAGAGATATACTGTCTCAATTTTCTTACCTCCAACTCAGCTTTCTTTGATACCCTAAAGATGACCAAAGATATTCATCCTGTGGATGATAGAGGATGGATTAGAAGGATGGAATTCTGTCTGTCTGGTGGAGGTACTGGGTCCAGTAAATTTTGCATGGTTTGTCCCAGAAAGGCAATGTAGTTAAATGGCTGGCGTTTCCTTGGAAATGTCAGGGAAAATACAGAAATACAGTCCTTATAATACATGCACTTTGTATGCTAGAGACATCCCTCTATCTTCCTGGGTTTTGTTGTTTGTTTTTTGGGGGGGGGGTTTGGTTTTTCTTTGGTGAAAGATTACTTTTAATTACACTTTGTGTGAATATAGAGGTCCCATTATGTCGTTTCACAATCCACATATTATTTATTTAGCTTTGAAAAGATCTCTGACTCAACTATTGCCACTAGGCTCTACCCCAATTGACCCCTACACACTAGCTTTATTTTCTGCATTAGTGCTGCATTACATTGGCACCAGCATACTGGGCTTGTCTTTGGATTTTGCCTTATGATATTGAAAAAGAGGAACATTTCTCTGCCAGTGTAAAATAAAACAGCTACACTGATGTGGCTGAAGTATTGCCCATTTACATCAGCAGACAATTTGGTCAAATTCTTAGTCATTTTACATCAGAAGATTTGTGAAGAAATGCAAGGTTACTGGCTCTTTTGCTTTATCAGAATGCTGAACTAAAGCCCCAATATACTAATAATGACATTAGTCACTAATTTACTTACACAGAGTATTGTATCCCTTGACTCCATGAAGAATACTTGCTGGCAATATTTCCTAATGAAGGGGTTTCCCACCCAAGTAGTTTCTTAGTGCTGCTGTTCCTCATTATGCTGACTAGAGTCAGCTGCTCTAGTGCCACCATCTTTCACATAAAAGGAAGCATATGTTGCTCCACATTAGAGATATCACTGCACATAACAAAAATTCTATGAAAAATAGCTAAGGATTTCTATTTTATTAAAAAGGTATTTGGAATTTTCTTATATAAAATCATATGAAATATACCCATTGAAACAAGTCAGCATTTAAACTTTAAACTCCCCTTAAAATGGATGTAGATTTAGTTGCTGAGAAAGTTTCTTCTTCCTTTACTTTAAGGAAATAAATATTTTAAATATAAGGTACTATGAAGAACAAATATTCAACTTTAAACTCATTTTTGCAATTATATTCCATTTATATTGCACAAAATTGTTGAACTTTTAAGTGTGGTTTTGGAATTTGACTCAGTATTATTTATTATTTTGCTCAGCTTTTGGATAATACCAACTCTCAACAGTTTTGAATATTTTCCTTTTGCGATTAATTGAGGAGAAGAAATTACACAATATGTTAAGATAATCAAATAATTAATTTGGAAACTCAAGATTGGCTCTTTCAGTCTAAAAGGCTTTCTGTGCTGTGACATGAAAGAATCACAGATTAGCCTAACATCTAAAACTGATATTGCCATCCCACCCACCCACC